>NC_091184.1:38798583-38820738 GCF_040958095.1 Procambarus clarkii | reverse complement strand
TGTCGGAACGGGTGTGTAACTGCAGGGCACAAATATTTGTGTGTCCCCTCCTGTAGCTGCCTCTGTTTCGACAGGTTTCCAGGATAGCTAGAATTGACCTGGCCCTTGGAAAGTGGGGATGGGGTGAAATCCGTTGGGCCCACGGATGGATACCTTGGATCCATGGACTTAGGGCAGGTCTAATCACCTGGGATTCGAACCCACGGTGGGAATAAGGGAGGAGATATGGGGAGGGGAAGGGGAAGGATGTTTCCTAGAACCAAACCTCACATAAACCCGGACACTCACACACACACACACACCCTCACCCGAACACTCACAGGGGCACTCACACTCACACACACCCATAGACTGTGATAAGGGAGACCATCTGAGGGGACACAGATGGCCTCGTGGACCCACAGGCATAACCGGACACACACGCAACCGGACTCTCACACACTCACACGGACACTCACAGGGATAAACACACACACAGACACACATCCATAGACACAAACTGTGATAAGGGAGACCATCTGAGGGGACACAGATGGCCTCCTGAACCCACAGGTATATATCAATATTTAAATATACATACATATTTATAAATATAACATTTTTAAAAAATAAATAAATAAAATAAAAAAATATATATATATATGTCGTACCTAGTAGCAAGAACGCACTTCTCAGCCTACTATGCAAGGCCCGATTTGCCTAATAAGCCAAGTTTTCCTGAATTAATATATTTTCTCTAATTTTTTTCTTATGAAATGATAAAACTGTTCATTTCATTATGTATGAGTTAAGTTCTTTTCATTTGAGTTAAAACTAATGTAGATATATAACCGAACCTAACCAACCCTAAAATGGTTAACATAAATTGATAGGAATATGTATGTAGACGCTCAGTTAGTGTTACTGTAATTTATATGGTTAACGTTTGAATGACATAGTTTCCCCTCATTGTCACATTTTTTGTTACTATTTCGCTGTTCATTCTCACTCTCTCTGAATCCCGTGGACTAATTGTGCTCACGAGTGTTTGTTTAAGGTACGGTAACCATAGGCTTTTCACACAATAATTTGCAACTATTTAAGAAGAAACATTTCTAAAGATTATCTAAGTTTCTAATAAATATTCTTTTTCCTAACATACAAGTCAATCACACAGTACCTAACTTCAGTCAGAAACACTTTTCTTACTATATACCGCAACGTCTTTTGCATATATATCCTATCTTAAAAAATAACAATTTTAATTCATAACTGGCAACCCCCCTCCCCTCCAGAGCTTTCAAGGCCACCAAACGTCATTCCTTTCCCTTAACTCCTCCCAAATTATCTTTTGCACCAATACACAAACTAGGGGGCTTTATTGCTGAGTGGACGTCGCTCCCGACTCGTAATCCTAGCTCATTCTATCCCCCGGTGATGGCACAAACGGAAATCAGCAGAGTTTCTATCATTCTGATGCCCTCTGTTACTTAGCAGTAAATATGTAAATGAGCGTTAGACAGCTGTTGCGGGCTGCTTCCTGGGTGTGTGTGTATATGTCGAATTTTTTTTTATTAGTTATTAATAATTGATTGATTGGCAGTTGAGAGGCGGGCCGAAAGAGCAGAGCTCAACCCTCGCAAGCACAACTAGGTGAACACAACTAGATAAATACTAACAAACCACGATCTCGTACAATCCACTACACACACAACCCGACCTCCCCCCCAACTCCCTAAATCACTCTACCTAAGTCATTAAAAAATTAAAACAAATCAATTAATACACCAAAAATACTAACTATAAATAAAGGAACCAAATTTGAGACATACAGCGACTCCAGTGTGGTCTAGTCGGAAGAGAACGTGTTCTCATCTGGATAGATTGCGATCGAGCCTGTCGGAACGGGTGTGTAACTGCAGGGCACAAATATTTGTGTGTCCCCTCCTGTAGCTGCCTCTGTTTCGACAGGTTTCCTGGATAGCTAGAATTGACCTCGCCCTTGGAAAGTGGGGAAGGGGTGAAATCCGTTGGGCCCACGGATGGATACCTTGGATCCATGGACTTAGGGCAGGTCTAATCACCTGGGATTCGAACCCACGGTGGGAATAAGGGAGGAGATATGGGGAGGGGAAGGGGAAGGATGTTTCCTAGAACCAAACCTCACATAAACCCGGACACTCACACACACACACACACCCTCACCCGAACACTCACAGGGGCACTCACACTCACACACACCCATAGACTGTGATAAGGGAGACCATCTGAGGGGACACAGATGGCCTCGTGGACCCACAGGCATAACCGGACACACGCAACCGGACTCTCACACACTCACACGGACACTCACAGGGATAAACACACACACAGACACACATCCATAGACACAAACTGTGATAAGGGAGACCATCTGAGGGGACACAGATGGCCTCCTGAACCCACAGGTATATATCAATATTTAAATATACATACATATTTATAAATATAACATTTTTAAAAAATAAATAAATAAAATAAAAATATATATATATATATATATGTCGTACCTAGTAGCAAGAACGCACTTCTCAGCCTACTATGCAAGGCCCGATTTGCCTAATAAGCCAAGTTTTCCTGAATTAATATATTTTCTCTAATTTTTATCTTATGAAATGATAAAACTGTTCATTTCATTATGTATGAGTTAAGTTCTTTTCATTTGAGTTAAAACTAATGTAGATATATAACCGAACCTAACCAACCCTAAAGTGGTTAACATAAATTGATAGGAATATGTATGTAGACGCTCAGTTAGTGTTACTGTAATTTATATGGTTAACGTTTGAATGACATAGTTTCCCCTCATTGTCACATTTTTTGTTACTATTTCGCTGTTCATTCTCACTCTCTCTGAATCCCGTGGACTAATTGTGCTCACGAGTGTTTGTTTAAGGTACGGTAACCATAGGCTTTTCACACAATAATTTGCAACTATTTAAGAAGAAACATTTCTAAAGATTATCTAAGTTTCTAATAAATATTCTTTTTCCTAACATACAAGTCAATCACACAGTACCTAACTTCAGTCAGAAACACTTTTCTTACTATATACCGCAACGTCTTTTGCATATATATCCTATCTTAAAAAATAACAATTTTAATTCATAACTGGCAACCCCCCTCCCCTCCAGAGCTTTCAAGGCCACCAAACGTCATTCCTTTCCCTTAACTCCTCCCAAATTATCTTTTGCACCAATACACAAACTAGGGGGCTTTATTGCTGAGTGGACGTCGCTCCCGACTCGTAATCCTAGCTCATTCGATCCCCCGGTGATGGCACAAACGGAAATCAGCAGAGTTTCTATCATTCTGATGCCCTCTGTTACTTAGCAGTAAATATGTAAATGAGCGTTAGACAGCTGTTGCGGGCTGCTTCCTGGGTGTGTGTGTATATGTCGAATTTTTTTTTATTAGTTATTAATAATTGATTGATTGGCAGTTGAGAGGCGAGCCGAAAGAGCAGAGCTCAACCCTCGCAAGCACAACTAGGTGAACACAACTAGATAAATACTAACAAACCACGATCTCGTACAATCCACTACACACACAACCCGACCTCCCCCCCAACTCCCTAAATCACTCTACCTAAGTCATTAAAAATTAAAACAAATCAATTAATACACCAAAAATACTAACTATAAATAAAGGAACCAAATTTGAGACATACAGCGACTCCAGTGTGGTCTAGTCGGAAGAGAACGTGTTCTCATCTGGATAGATTGCGATCGAGCCTGTCGGAACGGGTGTGTAACTGCAGGGCACAAATATTTGTGTGTCCCCTCCTGTAGCTGCCTCTGTTTCGACAGGTTTCCTGGATAGCTAGAATTGACCTGGCCCTTGGAAAGTGGGGATGGGGTGAAATCCGTTGGGCCCACGGATGGATACCTTGGATCCATGGACTTAGGGCAGGTCTAATCACCTGGGATTCGAACCCACGGTGGGAATAAGGGAGGAGATATGGGGAGGGGAAGGGGAAGGATGTTTCCTAGAACCAAACCTCACATAAACCCGGACACTCACACACACACACACACCCTCACCCGAACACTCACAGGGGCAATCACACTCACACACACCCATAGACTGTGATAAGGGAGACCATCTGAGGGGACACAGATGGCCACGTGGACCCACAGGCATAACCGGACACACACGCAACCGGACTCTCACACACTCACACGGACACTCACAGGGATAAACACACACACAGACACACATCCATAGACACAAACTGTGATAAGGGAGACCATCTGAGGGGACACAGATGGCCTCCTGAACCCACAGGTATATATCAATATTTAAATATACATACATATTTATAAATATAACATTTTTAAAAAATAAATAAATAAAATAAAAATATATATATATATATATATATATATGTCGTACCTAGTAGCAAGAACGCACTTCTCAGCCTACTATGCAAGGCCCGATTTGCCTAATAAGCCAAGTTTTCCTGAATTAATATATTTTCTCTAATTTTTTTCTTATGAAATGATAAAACTGTTCATTTCATTATGTATGAGTTAAGTTCTTTTCATTTGAGTTAAAACTAATGTAGATATATAACCGAACCTAACCAACCCTAAAATGGTTAACATAAATTGATAGGAATATGTATGTAGACGCTCAGTTAGTGTTACTGTAATTTATATGGTTAACGTTTGAATGACATAGTTTCCCCTCATTGTCACATTTTTTGTTACTATTTCGCTGTTCATTCTCACTCTCTCTGAATCCCGTGGACTAATTGTGCTCACGAGTGTTTGTTTAAGGTACGGTAACCATAGGCTTTTCACACAATAATTTGCAACTATTTAAGAAGAAACATTTCTAAAGATTATCTAAGTTTCTAATAAATATTCTTTTTCCTAACATACAAGTCAATCACACAGTACCTAACTTCAGTCAGAAAAACTTTTCTTACTATATACCGCAACGTCTTTTGCATATATATCCTATCTTAAAAAATAACAATTTTAATTCATAACTGGCAACCCCCCTCCCCTCCAGAGCTTTCAAGGCCACCAAACGTCATTCCTTTCCCTTAACTCCTCCCAAATTATCTTTTGCACCAATACACAAACTAGGGGGCTTTATTGCTGAGTGGACGTCGCTCCCGACTCGTAATCCTAGCTCATTCGATCCCCCGGTGATGGCACAAACGGAAATCAGCAGAGTTTCTATCATTCTGATGCCCTCTGTTACTTAGCAGTAAATATGTAAATGAGCGTTAGACAGCTGTTGCGGGCTGCTTCCTGGGTGTGTGTGTGTATGTCGAATTTTTTTTTATTAGTTATTAATAATTGATTGATTGGCAGTTGAGAGGCGGGCCGAAAGAGCAGAGCTCAACCCTCGCAAGCACAACTAGGTGAACACAACTAGATAAATACTAACAAACCACGATCTCGTACAATCCACTACACACACAACCCGACCTCCCCCCCAACTCCCTAAATCACTCTACCTAAGTCATTAAAAAATTAAAACAAATCAATTAATACACCAAAAATACTAACTATAAATAAAGGAACCAAATTTGAGACATACAGCGACTCCAGTGTGGTCTAGTCGGAAGAGAACGTGTTCTCATCTGGATAGATTGCGATCGAGCCTGTCGGAACGGGTGTGTAACTGCAGGGCACAAATATTTGTGTGTCCCCTCCTGTAGCTGCCTCTGTTTCGACAGGTTTCCTGGATAGCTAGAATTGACCTGGCCCTTGGAAAGTGGGGAAGGGGTGAAATCCGTTGGGCCCACGGATGGATACCTTGGATCCATGGACTTAAGGCAGGTCTAATCACCTGGGATTCGAACCCAAGGTGGGAATAAGGGAGGAGATATGGGGAGGGGAAGGGGAAGGATGTTTCCTAGAACCAAACCTCACATAAACCCGGACACTCACACACACACACACACCCTCACCCGAACACTCACAAGGGCACTCACACTCACACACACCCATAGACTGTGATAAGGGAGACCATCTGAGGGGACACAGATGGCCTCGTGGACCCACAGGCATAACCGGACACACACGCAACCGGACTCTCACACACTCACACGGACACTCACAAGGATAAACACACACACAGACACACATCCATAGACACAAACTGTGATAAGGGAGACCATCTGAGGGGACACAGATGGCCTCCTGAACCCACAGGTATATATCAATATTTAAATATACATACATATTTATAAATATAACATTTAAAAAAAAAAAAAAAAAAAAAAAAAAAAAAATATATATATATATATATATATATATATATATATATATATATATATATATATATATATATATATATATATATATA
Organism: Procambarus clarkii; assembly: GCF_040958095.1. Classification (NCBI taxonomy): domain Eukaryota; kingdom Metazoa; phylum Arthropoda; class Malacostraca; order Decapoda; family Cambaridae; genus Procambarus; species Procambarus clarkii. The sequence goes on along the minus strand of NC_091184.1, from coordinate 38,814,393 downwards.
TATATATATATATATATATATATATGTCGTACCTAGTAGCAAGAACGCACTTCTCAGCCTACTATGCAAGGCCCGATTTGCCTAATAAGCCAAGTTTTCCTGAATTAATATATTTTCTCTAATTTTTTTCTTATGAAATGATAAAACTGTTCATTTCATTATGTATGAGTTAAGTTCTTTTCATTTGAGTTAAAACTAATGTAGATATATAACCGAACCTAACAACCCTAAAATGGTTAACATAAATTGATAGGAATATGTATGTAGACGCTCAGTTAGTGTTACTGTAATTTATATGGTTAACGTTTGAATGACATAGTTTCCCCTCATTGTCACATTTTTTGTTACTATTTCGCTGTTCATTCTCACTCTCTCTGAATCCCGTGGACTAATTGTGCTCACGAGTGTTTGTTTAAGGTACGGTAACCATAGGCTTTTCACACAATAATTTGCAACTATTTAAGAAGAAACATTTCTAAAGATTATCTAAGTTTCTAATAAATATTCTTTTTCCTAACATACAAGTCAATCACACAGTACCTAACTTCAGTCAGAAACACTTTTCTTACTATATACCGCAACGTCTTTTGCATATATATCCTATCTTAAAAAATAACAATTTTAATTCATAACTGGCAACCCCCCTCCCCTCCAGAGCTTTCAAGGCCACCAAACGTCATTCCTTTCCCTTAACTCCTCCCAAATTATCTTTTGCACCAATACACAAACTAGGGGGCTTTATTGCTGAGTGGACGTCGCTCCCGACTCGTAATCCTAGCTCATTCGATCCCCCGGTGATGGCACAAACGGAAATCAGCAGAGTTTCTATCATTCTGATGCCCTCTGTTACTTAGCAGTAAATATGTAAATGAGCGTTAGACAGCTGTTGCGGGCTGCTTCCTGAATGTGTGTGTGTATATGTCGAATTTTTTTTTATTAGTTATTAATAATTGATTGATTGGCAGTTGAGAGGCGGGCCGAAAGAGCAGAGCTCAACCCTCGCAAGCACAACTAGGTGAACACAACTAGATAAATACTAACAAACCACGATCTCGTACAATCCACTACACACACAACCCGACCTCCCCCCCAACTCCCTAAATCACTCTACCTAAGTCATTAAAAAATTAAAACAAATCAATTAATACACCAAAAATACTAACTATAAATAAAGGAACCAAATTTGAGACATACAGCGACTCCAGTGTGGTCTAGTCGGAAGAGAACGTGTTCTCATCTGGATAGATTGCGATCGAGCCTGTCGGAACGGGTGTGTAACTGCAGGGCACAAATATTTGTGTGTCCCCTCCTGTAGCTGCCTCTGTTTCGACAGGTTTCCTGGATAGCTAGAATTGACCTGGCCCTTGGAAAGTGGGGATGGGGTGAAATCCGTTGGGCCCACGGATGGATACCTTGGATCCATGGACTTAGGGCAGGTCTAATCACCTGGGATTCGAACCCACGGTGGGAATAAGGGAGGAGATATGGGGAGGGGAAGGGGAAGGATGTTTCCTAGAACCAAACCTCACATAAACCCGGACACTCACACACACACACACACCCTCACCCGAACACTCACAGGGGCACTCACACTCACACACACCCATAGACTGTGATAAGGGAGACCATCTGAGGGGACACAGATGGCCTCGTGGACCCACAGGCATAACCGGACACACACGCAACCGGACTCTCACACACTCACACGGACACTCACAGGGATAAACACACACACAGACACACATCCATAGACACAAACTGTGATAAGGGAGACCATCTGAGGGGACACAGATGGCCTCCTGAACCCACAGGTATATATCAATATTTAAATATACATACATATTTATAAATATAACATTTTTAAAAAATAAATAAATAAAATAAAAAAATATATATATATATGTCGTACCTAGTAGCAAGAACGCACTTCTCAGCCTACTATGCAAGGCCCGATTTGCCTAATAAGCCAAGTTTTCCTGAATTAATATATTTTCTCTAATTTTTTTCTTATGAAATGATAAAACTGTTCATTTCATTATGTATGAGTTAAGTTCTTTTCATTTGAGTTAAAACTAATGTAGATATATAACCGAACTTAACCAACCCTAAAATGGTTAACATAAATTGATAGGAATATGTATGTAGACGCTCAGTTAGTGTTACTGTAATTTATATGGTTAACGTTTGAATGACATAGTTTCCCCTCATTGTCACATTTTTTGTTACTATTTCGCTGTTCATTCTCACTCTCTCTGAATCCCGTGGACTAATTGTGCTCACGAGTATTTGTTTAAGGTACGGTAACCATAGGCTTTTCACACAATAATTTGCAACTATTTAAGAAGAAACATTTCTAAAGATTATCTAAGTTTCTAATAAATATTCTTTTTCCTAACATACAAGTCAATCACACAGTACCTAACTTCAGTCAGAAACACTTTTCTTACTATATACCGCAACGTCTTTTGCATATATATCCTATCTTAAAAAATAACAATTTTAATTCATAACTGGCAACCCCCCTCCCCTCCAGAGCTTTCAAGGCCACCAAACGTCATTCCTTTCCCTTAACTCCTCCCAAATTATCTTTTGCACCAATACACAAACTAGGGGGCTTTATTGCTGAGTGGACGTCGCTCCCGACTCGTAATCCTAGCTCATTCGATCCCCCGGTGATGGCACAAACGGAAATCAGCAGAGTTTCTATCATTCTGATGCCCTCTGTTACTTAGCAGTAAATATGTAAATGAGCGTTAGACAGCTGTTGCCGGCTGCTACCTGGGTGTGTGTGTATATGTCGAATTTTTTTTTATTAGTTATTAATAATTGATTGATTGGCAGTTGAGAGGCGGGCCGAAAGAGCAGAGCTCAACCCTCGCAAGCACAACTAGGTGAACACAACTAGATAAATACTAACAAACCACGATCTCGTACAATCCACTACACACACAACCCGACCTCCCCCCCAACTCCCTAAATCACTCTACCTAAGTCATTAAAAAATTAAAACAAATCAATTAATACACCAAAAATACTAACTATAAATAAAGGAACCAAATTTGAGACATACAGCGACTCCAGTGTGGTCTAGTCGGAAGAGAACGTGTTCTCATCTGGATAGATTGCGATCGAGCCTGTCGGAACGGGTGTGTAACTGCAGCACACAAATATTTGTGTGTCCCCTCCTGTAGCTGCCTCTGTTTCGACAGGTTTCCTGGATAGCTAGAATTGACCTCGCCCTTGGAAAGTGGGGAAGGGGTGAAATCCGTTGGGCCCACGGATGGATACCTTGGATCCATGGACTTAGGGCAGGTCTAATCACCTGGGATTCGAACCCACGGTGGGAATAAGGGAGGAGATATGGGGAGGGGAAGGGGAAGGATGTTTCCTAGAATCAAACCTCACATAAACCCGGACACTCACACACACACACACACCCTCACCCGAACACTCACAGGGGCACTCACACTCACACACACCCATAGACTGTGATAAGGGAGACCATCTGAGGGGACACAGATGGCCTCGTGGACCCACAGGCATAACCGGACACACACGCATCCGGACTCTCACACACTCACACGGACACTCACAGGGATAAACACACACACAGACACACATCCATAGACACAAACTGTGATAAGGGAGACCATCTGAGGGGACACAGATGGCCTCCTGAACCCACAGGTATATATCAATATTTAAATATACATACATATTTATAAATATAACATTTTTAAAAAATAAATAAATAAAATAAAAAAATATATATATATATGTCGTACCTAGTAGCAAGAACGCAATTCTCAGCCTACTATGCAAGGCCCGATTTGCCAAATAAGCCAAGTTTTCCTGAATTAATATATTTTCTCTAATTTTTTTCTTATGAAATGATAAAACTGTTCATTTCATTATGTATGAGTTAAGTTCTTTTCATTTGAGTTAAAACTAATGTAGATATATAACCGAACCTAACCAACCCTAAAATGGTTAACATAAATTGATAGGAATATGTATGTAGACGCTCAGTTAGTGTTACTGTAATTTATATGGTTAACGTTTGAATGACATAGTTTCCCCTCATTGTCACATTTTTTGTTACTATTTCGCTGTTCATTCTCACTCTCTCTGAATCCCGTGGACTAATTGTGCTCACGAGTGTTTGTTTAAGGTACGGTAACCATAGGCTTTTCACACAATAATTTGCAACTATTTAAGAAGAAACATTTCTAAAGATTATCTAAGTTTCTAATAAATATTCTTTTTCCTAACATACAAGTCAATCACACAGTACCTAACTTCAGTCAGAAACACTTTTCTTACTATATACCGCAACGTCTTTTGCATATATATCCTATCTTAAAAAATAACAATTTTAATTCATAACTGGCAACCCCCCTCCCCTCCAGAGCTTTCAAGGCCACCAAACGTCATTCCTTTCCCTTAACTCCTCCCAAATTATCTTTTGCACCAATACACAAACTAGGGGGCTTTATTGCTGAGTGGACGTCGCTCCCGACTCGTAATCCTAGCTCATTCGATCCCCCGGTGATGGCACAAACGGAAATCAGCAGAGTTTCTATCATTCTGATGCCCTCTGTTACTTAGCAGTAAATATGTAAATGAGCGTTAGACAGCTGTTGCGGGCTGCTTCCTGGGTGTGTGTGTGTATGTCGAATTTTTTTTTATTAGTTATTAATAATTGATTGATTGGCAGTTGAGAGGCGGGCCGAAAGAGCAGAGCTCAACCCTCGCAAGCACAACTAGGTGAACACAACTAGATAAATACTAACAAACCACGATCTCGTACAATCCACTACACACACAACCCGACCTCCCCCCCAACTCCCTAAATCACTCTACCTAAGTCATTAAAAAATTAAAACAAATCAATTAATACACCAAAAATACTAACTATAAATAAAGGAACCAAATTTGAGACATACAGCGACTCCAGTGTGGTCTAGTCGGAAGAGAACGTGTTCTCATCTGGATAGATTGCGATCGAGCCTGTCGGAACGGGTGTGTAACTGCAGGGCACAAATATTTGTGTGTCCCCTCCTGTAGCTGCCTCTGTTTCGACAGGTTTCCTGGATAGCTAGAATTGACCTGGCCCTTGGAAAGTGGGGAAGGGGTGAAATCCGTTGGGCCCACGGATGGATACCTTGGATCCATGGACTTAGGGCAGGTCTAATCACCTGGGATTCGAACCCAAGGTGGGAATAAGGGAGGAGATATGGGGAGGGGAAGGGGAAGGATGTTTCCTAGAACCAAACCTCACATAAACCCGGACACTCACACACACACACACACCCTCACCCGAACACTCACAAGGGCACTCACACTCACACACACCCATAGACTGTGATAAGGGAGACCATCTGAGGGGACACAGATGGCCTCGTGGACCCACAGGCATAACCGGACACACACGCAACCGGACTCTCACACACTCACACGGACACTCACAAGGATAAACACACACACAGACACACATCCATAGACACAAACTGTGATAAGGGAGACCATCTGAGGGGACACAGATGGCCTCCTGAACCCACAGGTATATATCAATATTTAAATATACATACATATTTATAAATATAACATTTAAAAAAAAAAAAAAAAAAAAAAAAAAAATATATATATATATATATATATATATATATATATATATATATATATATATATATATATATATATATATATGTCGTACCTAATAGCCAGAACGCACTTCTCAGCCTACTATGCAAGGCCCGATTTGCCTAATAAGCCAATTTTTCATGAATTAATGTTTTTTCGACTACCTAACCTACCTAACCTAACCTAACCTAACTTTTTCGGCTACCTAACCTAACCTCACCTATAAAGATAGGTTAGGTTAGGTTAGGTAGGGTTGGTTAGGTTCGGGCATATATCTACGTTAATTTTTACTCCAATAAAAAAAAATTGAACTTATACATAAGGAAATGGGTAGATTTATCATTTCATAAGAAAAAAATTTGAGAAAATATATTAATTCGGGAAAACTTGGCTTATTAGGCAAATCGGGCCTTGCATAGTAGGCTGAGAAGTGCGTTCTGGCTACTAGGTACGACATATATATATATATATATATATATATATGTCGTACCTAGTAGCCAGAACGCACTTCTCAGCCTACTATGCAAGGCCCGATTTGCCTAATAAGCCAAGTTTTCATGAATTAATTGTTTTTCGACTACCTAACCTACCTAACCTGACCTAACCTAACTTTTTCGGCTACCTAATCAAACCTAACCTATAAAGATAGGTTAGGTTAGGTTAGGTAGGGTTGGTTAGGTTCGGTCATATATCTATGTTAATTTTAACTCCAATAAAATAAAATTGACCTCATACATAATGAAATAGGTAGCTTTATCATTTCATAAGAAAAAAATTAGAAAAAATATATTAATTAAGGAAAACTTGGCTTATTAGGCAAATCGGGCCTTGAATAGTAGGCCAAAAAGTGAGTTCTGGCTACTAGGTACGACATATATATATATATATATATATATATGTCGTACCTAGTAGCAAGAACGCACTTCTCAGCCTACTATGCAAGGCCCGATTTGCCTAATAAGCCAAGTTTTCCTGAATTAATATATTTTCTCTAATTTTTTTCTTATGAAATGATAAAACTGTTCATTTCATTATGTATGAGTTAAGTTCTTTTCATTTGAGTTAAAACTAATGTAGATATATAACCGAACCTAACCAACCCTAAAATGGTTAACATAAATTGATAGGAATATGTATGTAGACGCTCAGTTAGTGTTACTGTAATTTATATGGTTAACGTTTGAATGACATAGTTTCCCCTCATTGTCACATTTTTTGTTACTATTTCGCTGTTCATTCTCACTCTCTCTGAATCCCGTGGACTAATTGTGCTCACGAGTGTTTGTTTAAGGTACGGTAACCATAGGCTTTTCACACAATAATTTGCAACTATTTAAGAAGAAACATTTCTAAAGATTATCTAAGTTTCTAATAAATATTCTTTTTCCTAACATACAAGTCAATCACACAGTACCTAACTTCAGTCAGAAACACTTTTCTTACTATATACCGCAACGTCTTTTGCATATATATCCTATCTTAAAAAATAACAATTTTAATTCATAACTGGCAACCCCCCTCCCCTCCAGAGCTTTCAAGGCCACCAAACGTCATTCCTTTCCCTTAACTCCTCCCAAATTATCTTTTGCACCAATACACAAACTAGGGGGCTTTATTGCTGAGTGGACGTCGCTCCCGACTCGTAATCCTAGCTCATTCGATCCCCCGGTGATGGCACAAACGGAAATCAGCAGAGTTTCTATCATTCTGATGCCCTCTGTTACTTAGCAGTAAATATGTAAATGAGCGTTAGACAGCTGTTGCGGGCTGCTTCCTGGGTGTGTGTGTGTATGTCGAATTTTTTTTTATTAGTTATTAATAATTGATTGATTGGCAGTTGAGAGGCGGGCCGAAAGAGCAGAGCTCAACCCTCGCAAGCACAACTAGGTGAACACAACTAGATAAATACTAACAAACCACGATCTCGTACAATCCACTACACACACAACCCGACCTCCCCCCCAACTCCCTAAATCACTCTACCTAAGTCATTAAAAAATTAAAACAAATCAATTAATACACCAAAAATACTAACTATAAATAAAGGAACCAAATTTGAGACATACAGCGACTCCAGTGTGGTCTAGTCGGAAGAGAACGTGTTCTCATCTGGATAGATTGCGATCGAGCCTGTCGGAACGGGTGTGTAACTGCAGGGCACAAATATTTGTGTGTCCCCTCCTGTAGCTGCCTCTGTTTCGACAGGTTTCCTGGATAGCTAGAATTGACCTGGCCCTTGGAAAGTGGGGAAGGGGTGAAATCCGTTGGGCCCACGGATGGATACCTTGTATCCATGGACTTAGGGCAGGTCTAATCACCTGGGATTCGAACCCACGGTGGGAATAAGGGAGGAGATATGGGGAGGGGAAGGGGAAGGATGTTTCCTAGAACCAAACCTCACATAAACCCGGACACTCACACACACACACACACCCTCACCCGAACACTCACAGGGGCACTCACACTCACACACACCCATAGACTGTGATAAGGGAGACCATCTGAGGGGACACAGATGGCCTCGTGGACCCACAGGCATAACCGGACACACACGCAACCGGACTCTCACACACTCACACGGACACTCACAGGGATAAACACACACACAGACACACATCCATAGACACAAACTGTGATAAGGGAGACCATCTGAGGGGACACAGATGGCCTCCTGAACCCACAGGTATATATCAATATTTAAATATACATACATATTTATAAATATAACATTTTTAAAAAATAAATAAATAAAATAAAAAAATATATATATATATGTCGTACCTAGTAGCAAGAACGCAATTCTCAGCCTACTATGCAAGGCCCGATTTGCCTAATAAGCCAAGTTTTCCTGAATTAATATATTTTCTCTAATTTTTTTCTTATGAAATGATAAAACTGTTCATTTCATTATATATGAGTTAAGTTCTTTTCATTTGAGTTAAAACTAATGTAGATATATAACCGAACCTAACCAACCCTAAAATGGTTAACATAAATTGATAGGAATATGTATGTAGACGCTCAGTTAGTGTTACTGTAATTTATATGGTTAACGTTTGAATGACATAGTTTCCCCTCATTGTCACATTTTTTGTTACTATTTCGCTGTTCATTCTCACTCTCTCTGAATCCCGTGGACTAATTGTGCTCACGAGTGTTTGTTTAAGGTACGGTAACCATAGGCTTTTCACACAATAATTTGCAACTATTTAAGAAGAAACATTTCTAAAGATTATCTAAGTTTCTAATAAATATTCTTTTTCCTAACATACAAGTCAATCACACAGTACCTAACTTCAGTCAGAAACACTTTTCTTACTATATACCGCAACGTCTTTTGCATATATATCCTATCTTAAAAAATAACAATTTTAATTCATAACTGGCAACCCCCCCTCCCCTCCAGAGCTTTCAAGGCCACCAAACGTCATTCCTTTCCCTTAACTCCTCCCAAATTATCGTTTGCACCAATACACAAACTAGGGGGCTTTATTGCTGAGTGGACGTCGCTCCCGACTCGTAATCCTAGCTCATTCGATCCCCCGGTGATGGCACAAACGGAAATCAGCAGAGTTTCTATCATTCTGATGCCCTCTGTTACTTAGCAGTAAATATGTAAATGAGCGTTAGACAGCTGTTGCGGGCTGCTTCCTGGGTGTGTGTGTGTATGTCGAATTTTTTTTTATTAGTTATTAATAATTGATTGATTGGCAGTTGAGAGGCGGGCCGAAAGAGCAGAGCTCAACCCTCGCAAGCACAACTAGGTGAACACAACTAGATAAATACTAACAAACCACGATCTCGTACAATCCACTACACACACAACCCGACCTCCCCCCCAACTCCCTAAATCACTCTACCTAAGTCATTAAAAAATTAAAACAAATCAATTAATACACCAAAAATACTAACTATAAATAAAGGAACCAAATTTGAGACATACAGCGACTCCAGTGTGGTCTAGTCGGAAGAGAACGTGTTCTCATCTGGATAGATTGCGATCGAGCCTGTCGGAACGGGTGTGTAACTGCAGGGCACAAATATTTGTGTGTCCCCTCCTGTAGCTGCCTCTGTTTCGACAGGTTTCCTGGATAGCTAGAATTGACCTGGCCCTTGGAAAGTGGGGGAGGGGTGAAATCCGTTGGGCCCACGGATGGATACCTTGGATCCATGGACTTAGGGCAGGTCTAATCACCTGGGATTCGAACCCACGGTGGGAATAAGGGAGGAGATATGGGGAGGGGAAGGGGAAGGATGTTTCCTAGAACCAAACCTCACATAAACCCGGACACTCACACACACATACACACCCTCATCCGAACACTCACAGGGGCACTCACACTCACACACACCCATAGACTGTGATAAGGGAGACCATCTGAGGGGACACAGATGGCCTCGTGGACCCACAGGCATAACCGGACACACACGCAACCGGACTCTCACACACTCACACGGACACTCACAGGGATAAACACACACACAGACACACATCTATAGACACAAACTGTGATAAGGGAGACCATCTGAGGGGACACAGATGGCCTCCTGAACCCACAGGTATATATCAATATTTAAATATACATACATATTTATAAATATAACATTTAAAAAAAAAAAAAAAAAAATATATATATATATATATATATATATATATATATATATATATATATATATATGTCGTACCTAGTAGCAAGAACGCACTTCTCAGCCTACTATGCAAGGCCCGATTTGCCTAATAAGCCAAGTTTTCCTGAATTAATATATTTTCTCTAATTTTTTTCTTATGAAATGATAAAACTGTTCATTTCATTATGTATGAGTTAAGTTCTTTTCATTTGAGTTAAAACTAATGTAGATATATAACCGAACCTAACCAACCCTAAAATGGTTAACATAAATTGATAGGAATATGTATGTAGACGCTCAGTTAGTGTTACTGTAATTTATATGGTTAACGTTTGAATGACATAGTTTCCCCTCATTGTCACATTTTTTGTTACTATTTCGCTGTTCATTCACACTCTCTCTGAATCCCGTGGACTAATTGTGCTCACGAGTGTTTGTTTAAGGTACGGTAACCATAGGCTTTTCACACAATAATTTGCAACTATTTAAGAAGAAACATTTCTAAAGATTATCTAAGTTTCTAATAAATATTCTTTTTCCTAACATACAAGTCAATCACACAGTACCTAACTTCAGTCAGAAACACTTTTCTTACTATATACCGCAACGTCTTTTGCATATATATCCTATCTTAAAAAATAACAATTTTAATTCATAACTGGCAACCCCCCTCCCCTCCAGAGCTTTCAAGGCCACCAAACGTCATTCCTTTCCCTTAACTCCTCCCAAATTATCTTTTGCACCAATACACAAACTAGGGGGCTTTATTGCTGAGTGGACGTCGCTCCCGACTCGTAATCCTAGCTCATTCGATCCCCCGGTGATGGCACAAACGGAAATCAGCAGAGTTTCTATCATTCTGATGCCCTCTGTTACTTAGCAGTAAATATGTAAATGAGCGTTAGACAGCTGTTGCGGGCTGCTTCCTGGGTGTGTGTGTGTATGTCGAATTTTTTTTTATTAGTTATTAATAATTGATTGATTGGCAGTTGAGAGGCGGGCCGAAAGAGCAGAGCTCAACCCTCGCAAGCACAACTAGGTGAACACAACTAGATAAATACTAACAAACCACGATCTCGTACAATCCACTACACACACAACCCGACCTCCCCCCCAACTCCCTAAATCACTCTACCTAAGTCATTAAAAAATTAAAACAAATCAATTAATACACCAAAAATACTAACTATAAATAAAGGAACCAAATTTGAGACATACAGCGACTCCAGTGTGGTCTAGTCGGAAGAGAACGTGTTCTCATCTGGATAGATTGCGATCGAGCCTGTCGGAACGGGTGTGTAACTGCAGGGCACAAATATTTGTGTGTCCCCTCCTGTAGCTGCCTCTGTTTCGACAGGTTTCCTGGATAGCTAGAATTGACCTGGCCCTTGGAAAGTGGGGAAGGGGTGAAATCCGTTGGGCCCACGGATGGATACCTTGTATCCATGGACTTAGGGCAGGTCTAATCACCTGGGATTCGAACCCACGGTGGGAATAAGGGAGGAGATATGGGGAGGGGAAGGGGAAGGATGTTTCCTAGAACCAAACCTCACATAAACCCGGACACTCACACACACACACACACCCTCACCCGAACACTCACAGGGGCACTCACACTCACACACACCCATAGACTGTGATAAGGGAGACCATCTGAGGGGACACAGATGGCCTCGTGGACCCACAGGCATAACCGGACACACACGCAACCGGACTCTCACACACTCACACGGACACTCACAGGGATAAACACACACACAGACACACATCCATAGACACAAACTGTGATAAGGGAGACCATCTGAGGGGACACAGATGGCCTCCTGAACCCACAGGTATATATCAATATTTAAATATACATACATATTTATAAATATAACATTTTTAAAAAATAAATAAATAAAATAAAAAAATATATATATATATGTCGTACCTAGTAGCAAGAACGCAATTCTCAGCCTACTATGCAAGGCCCGATTTGCCTAATAAGCCAAGTTTTCCTGAATTAATATATTTTCTCTAATTTTTTTCTTATGAAATGATAAAACTGTTCATTTCATTATGTATGAGTTAAGTTCTTTTCATTTGAGTTAAAACTAATGTAGATATATAACCGAACCTAACCAACCCTAAAATGGTTAACATAAATTGATAGGAATATGTATGTAGACGCTCAGTTAGTGTTACTGTAATTTATATGGTTAACGTTTGAATGACATAGTTTCCCCTCATTGTCACATTTTTTGTTACTATTTCGCTGTTCATTCTCACTCTCTCTGAATCCCGTGGACTAATTGTGCTCACGAGTGTTTGTTTAAGGTACGGTAACCATAGGCTTTTCACACAATAATTTGCAACTATTTAAGAAGAAACATTTCTAAAGATTATCTAAGTTTCTAATAAATATTCTTTTTCCTAACATACAAGTCAATCACACAGTACCTAACTTCAGTCAGAAACACTTTTCTTACTATATACCGCAACGTCTTTTGCATATATATCCTATCTTAAAAAATAACAATTTTAATTCATAACTGGCAACCCCCCTCCCCTCCAGAGCTTTCAAGGCCACCAAACGTCATTCCTTTCCCTTAACTCCTCCCAAATTATCTTTTGCACCAATACACAAACTAGGGGGCTTTATTGCTGAGTGGACGTCGCTCCCGACTCGTAATCCTAGCTCATTCGATCCCCCGGTGATGGCACAAACGGAAATCAGCAGAGTTTCTATCATTCTGATGCCCTCTGTTACTTAGCAGTAAATATGTAAATGAGCGTTAGACAGCTGTTGCGGGCTGCTTCCTGGGTGTGTGTGTGTATGTCGAATTTTTTTTTATTAGTTATTAATAATTGATTGATTGGCAGTTGAGAGGCGGGCCGAAAGAGCAGAGCTCAACCCTCGCAAGCACAACTAGGTGAACACAACTAGATAAATACTAACAAACCACGATCTCGTACAATCCACTACACACACAACCCGACCTCCCCCCCAACTCCCTAAATCACTCTACCTAAGTCATTAAAAAATTAAAACAAATCAATTAATACACCAAAAATACTAACTATAAATAAAGGAACCAAATTTGAGACATACAGCGACTCCAGTGTGGTCTAGTCGGAAGAGAACGTGTTCTCATCTGGATAGATTGCGATCGAGCCTGTCGGAACGGGTGTGTAACTGCAGGGCACAAATATTTGTGTGTCCCCTCCTGTAGCTGCCTCTGTTTCGACAGGTTTCCTGGATAGCTAGAATTGACCTGGCCCTTGGAAAGTGGGGAAGGGGTGAAATCCGTTGGGCCCACGGATGGATACCTTGTATCCATGGACTTAGGGCAGGTCTAATCACCTGGGATTCGAACCCACGGTGGGAATAAGGGAGGAGATATGGGGAGGGGAAAGGGAAGGATGTTTCCTAGAACCAAACCTCACATAAACCCGGACACTCACACACACACACACACCCTCACCCGAACACTCACAGGGGCACTCACACTCACACACACCCATAGACTGTGATAAGGGAGACCATCTGAGGGGACACAGATGGCCTCGTGGACCCACAGGCATAACCGGACACACACGCAACCGGACTCTCACACACTCACACGGACACTCACAGGGATAAACACACACACAGACACACATCCATAGACACAAACTGTGATAAGGGAGACCATCTGAGGGGACACAGATGGCCTCCTGAACCCACAGGTATATATCAATATTTAAATATACATACATATTTATAAATATAACATTTTTAAAAAATAAATAAATAAAATAAAAAAATATATATATATATGTCGTACCTAGTAGCAAGAACGCAATTCTCAGCCTACTATGCAAGGCCCGATTTGCCTAATAAGCCAAGTTTTCCTGAATTAATATATTTTCTCTAATTTTTTTCTTATGAAATGATAAAACTGTTCATTTCATTATGTATGAGTTAAGTTCTTTTCATTTGAGTTAAAACTAATGTAGATATATAACCGAACCTAACCAACCCTAAAATGGTTAACATAAATTGATAGGAATATGTATGTAGACGCTCAGTTAGTGTTACTGTAATTTATATGGTTAACGTTTGAATGACATAGTTTCCCCTCATTGTCACATTTTTTGTTACTATTTCGCTGTTCATTCTCACTCTCTCTGAATCCCGTGGACTAATTGTGCTCACGAGTGTTTGTTTAAGGTACGGTAACCATAGGCTTTTCACACAATAATTTGCAACTATTTAAGAAGAAACATTTCTAAAGATTATCTAAGTTTCTAATAAATATTCTTTTTCCTAACATACAAGTCAATCACACAGTACCTAACTTCAGTCAGAAACACTTTTCTTACTATATACCGCAACGTCTTTTGCATATATATCCTATCTTAAAAAATAACAATTTTAATTCATAACTGGCAACCCCCCTCCCCTCCAGAGCTTTCAAGGCCACCAAACGTCATTCCTTTCCCTTAACTCCTCCCAAATTATCTTTTGCACCAATACACAAACTAGGGGGCTTTATTGCTGAGTGGACGTCGCTCCCGACTCGTAATCCTAGCTCATTCGATCCCCCGGTGATGGCACAAACGGAAATCAGCAGAGTTTCTATCATTCTGATGCCCTCTGTTACTTAGCAGTAAATATGTAAATGAGCGTTAGACAGCTGTTGCGGGCTGCTTCCTGGGTGTGTGTGTGTATGTCGAATTTTTTTTTATTAGTTATTAATAATTGATTGATTGGCAGTTGAGAGGCGGGCCGAAAGAGCAGAGCTCAACCCTCGCAAGCACAACTAGGTGAACACAACTAGATAAATACTAACAAACCACGATCTCGTACAATCCACTACACACACAACCCGACCTCCCCCCCAACTCCCTAAATCACTCTACCTAAGTCATTAAAAAATTAAAACAAATCAATTAATACACCAAAAATACTAACTATAAATAAAGGAACCAAATTTGAGACATACAGCGACTCCAGTGTGGTCTAGTCGGAAGAGAACGTGTTCTCATCTGGATAGATTGCGATCGAGCCTGTCGGAACGGGTGTGTAACTGCAGGGCACAAATATTTGTGTGTCCCCTCCTGTAGCTGCCTCTGTTTCGACAGGTTTCCTGGATAGCTAGAATTGACCTGGCCCTTGGAAAGTGGGGGAGGGGTGAAATCCGTTGGGCCCACGGATGGATACCTTGGATCCATGGACTTAGGGCAGGTCTAATCACCTGGGATTCGAACCCACGGTGGGAATAAGGGAGGAGATATGGGGAGGGGAAGGGGAAGGATGTTTCCTAGAACCAAACCTCACATAAACCCGGACACTCACACACACATACACACCCTCACCCGAACACTCACAGGGGCACTCACACTCACACACACCCATAGACTGTGATAAGGGAGACCATCTGAGGGGACACAGATGGCCTCGTGGACCCACAGGCATAACCGGACACACACGCAACCGGACTCTCACACACTCACACGGACACTCACAGGGATAAACACACACACAGACACACATCTATAGACACAAACTGT
>NC_091184.1:38762545-38792545 GCF_040958095.1 Procambarus clarkii | reverse complement strand
TCTTATACTTATACTTATTCTTATACGTCAGCCAGGGTGAGGCGGGCCACACGGCCAGGGTGAGGCGGGTCACACGGCCAGGGTGAGGCGGGCCACACGGCCAGGGTGAGGCGGGCCACACGGCCAGGGTGAGGCGGGCCACACGGCCAGGGTGAGGCGGGCCACACGGCCAGGGTGAGGCGGGCCACACGGCCAGGGTGAGGCGGGCCACACGGCCAGGGTGAGGCAGGGTGTTATAGAGGACGGCCTCAGCACCCACTTGCAATAATTAACAGTACCCAGCGGCCTCCTTTAATTACGGGAGATGACGCGCCCGCAATTACTGATCCCCGAGCACTGTGTTGCTTATGGGAGGGGTGGAGGGTGTACTGGGAGGGGTGGAGGGTGTACTGGGAGGGGTGGAGGGTGTACTGGGAGGGGTGGAGGGTGTACTGGGAGGGGTGGAGGGTGTACTGGGAGGGGTGGAGGGTGTACTGGGAGGGGTGGAGGGTGTACTGGGAGGGGTGGAGGGTGTACTGGGAGGGGTGGAGGGTGTACTGGGAGGGGTGGAGGGTGTACTGGGAGGGGTGTAGGGTGTACTGGGAGGGGTGGAGGGTGTACTGGGAGGGGTGGAGGGTGTACTGGGAGGGGTGGAGGGTGTACTGGGAGGGGTGGAGGGTGTACTGGGAGGGGTGGAGGGTGTACTGGGAGGGGTGGAGGGTGTACTGGGAGGGGTGGAGGGTGTACTGGGAGGGGTGGAGGGGGTACTGGGAGAGGTGTAGGGTGTACTGGGAGGGGTGGAGGGTGTACTGGGAGGGGTGTAGGGTGTACTGGGAGGGGTGGAGGGTGTACTGGGAGGGGTGGAGGGGGAACTGGGAGGGGTGGAGGGGTGTACTGGGAGGGGTGGAGGGTGTACTGGGAGGGGTGGAGGGTGTACTGGGAGGGGTGGAGGGTGTACTGGGAGGGGTGGAGGGGGTACTGGGAGGGGTGGAGGGGGTACTGGGAGGGGTGGAGGGTGTACTGGGAGGGGTGGAGGGTGTACTGGGAGGGGTGTAGGGGGTACAGGGAGGGGTACAGGAGGCCTGTAGGGAGAGGAGCTAGAGGGAATGAGGAAGGGGTGCCAGAGAGAGAGGGAGACGGAGCGAGGCGCTCCCCTTCCACAAGCGGTGGGAGGGAGTGCTCCGCCCTCCCGCCAAGAGGGCACTGACCCCCTCACAGGAGCGTGGTACCTAGTGATATATGCCGTCACCAAGGGGGCAAGGCTCTGCCCTGAGGGGCAAGGCTGGGCGGCCATGTTGGGTCTCCCTCCCGCTGAAGCACACCCTGTGTCACGTGACCCAACCCGTTCTCGCAAATTCGTAAAGTCAATATTGACTTATTAACTACGTGCATAGGTGATATACTGAACATAATAGATACCCTTAAAAAGATTCATAGAAAACACCGACCTTACCTAACCTTGTTAGTATCTTAAGATAAGCATCTTATTGCTTCGTAATTACAATTATTACTTAACCTATACCTATTATAGGTTAGGTAATAATTGTAATTACGAAGCAATAAGATGCTTATCTTAAGATACTAACAAGGTTAGGTAAGGTCGGTGTTTTCTATGAATCTTTTTAAGGGTATCTATTATGTTAAGTATGTCACCTATGCACATATTTAATAAGTCAATATTGACTTATTAAATTTGCGAGAACGGGTTGACCGGACCAGTAACTGTGATTGTAGACGCCAGCAGAATCCTCACGACTGTCACACCACCACTAGCCACAGTGTTAGCTATCCTTGTAGGGGCAACAAAGGGACCAGGGGCCAACAAAGGGACCAGGGGGCAACAAAGGGACCAGGGGGCAACAAAGGGACCAGGGGGGCAACAAAGGGACCAGGGGGCAACAAAGGGACCAGGGGGCCAACAAAGGGACCAGGGGGCCAACAAAGGGACCAGGGGGCAACAAAGGGACCAGGGGGCCAACAAAGGGACCAGGGGGCAACAAAGGGACCAGGGGGCCAACAAAGGGACCAGGGGGCAACAAAGGGACCAGGGGGCCAACAAAGGGACCAGGGGGCCAACAAAGGGACCAGGGGGGCCAACAAAGGGCCCAGGGGCCAACAAAGGGCCCAGGGGGCCAACAAAAGGCCCAGGGGCCAACAAAGGGCCCAGGGGGCCAACAAAGGGCCCAGGGGCCAACAAAGGGCCCAGGGGGCCAACAAAGGGACCAGGGGGGCCAACAAAGGGACCAGGGGGCCAACAAAGGGCCCAGGGGCCAACAAAGGGACCAGGGCGGGGCCAACAAAGGGCCCAGGGGCCAACAAAGGGCCCAGGGGGCCAACAAAGGGCCCAGGGGCCAACAAAGGGCCCAGGGGCCAACAAAGGGCCCAGGGGGCCAACAAAGGGCCCAGGGGCCAACAAAGGGCCCAGGGGGCCAACAAAGGGACCAGGGGGGCCAACAAAGGGACCAGGGGGCCAACAAAGGGCCCAGGGGCCAACAAAGGGACCAGGGGGGCCAACAAAGGGCCCAGGGGGCCAACAAAGGGCCCAGGGGGCTAACAAAGGGCCCAGGGGCCAACAAAGGGCCCAGGGGGCCAACAAAGGGACCAGGGGGGCCAACAAAGGGACCAGGGGGGCCAACAAAGGGACCAGGGGACCAACAAAGGGACCAGGGGGCAACAAAGGGCCCAGGGGCCAACAAAGGGACCAGGGGACCAACAAAGGGACCAGGGGGTCAACAAAGGGACCAGGGGGCCAACAAAGGGACCAGGGGGCCAACAAAGGGCCCAGGGGCCAACAAAGGGACCAGGGGGGGCCAACAAAGGGCCCAGGGGCCAACAAAGGGCCCAGGGGGCCAACAAAGGGACCAGGGGGGCCAACAAAGGGACCAGGGGGCCAACAAAGGGACCAGGGGGCCAACAAAGGGACCAGGGGGCCAACAAAGGGCCCAGGGGCCAACAAAGGGACCAGGGGCCAACAAAGGGACCAGGGGCCAACAAAGGGACCAGGGGCCAACAAAGGGACCAGGGGGCCAACAAAGGGACCAGGGGCCAACAAAGGGACCAGGGGGCCAACAAAGGGACCAGGGGCCAACAAAGGGACCAGGGGCCAACAAAGGGCCCAGGGGCCAACAAAGGGACCAGGGGCCAACAAAGGGACCAGGGGGCCAACAAAGGAACCAGGGGGCCAACAAAGGGACCAGGGGACAACAAAGGGACCAGGGGCCAACAAAGGGACCAGGGGCCAACAAAGGGCCCAGGGGCCAACAAAGGGACCAGGGGCCAACAAAGGGACCAGGGGCCAACAAAGAGACCAGGGGCCAACAAAGGGACCAGGGGGCCAACAAAGGAACCAGGGGGCCAACAAAGGGACCAGGGGCCAACAAAGGGACCAGGGGGCCAGCAAAGGGACCAGGGGGCCAACAAAGGAACCAGGGGGCCAACAAAGGGACCAGGGGGCCAACAAAGGGCCCAGGGGGCCAACAAAGGGCCCAGGGGGCCAACAAAGGGCCCAGGGGGCCAACAAAGGGCCCAGGGGGCCAACAAAGGGCCCAGGGGCCAACAAAGGGCCCAGGGGGGCCCAACAACAAGCGAGCCAATATCAAGGGGCACGGCAGTGTTAACTACCACACAGTGTACAGGATCAACAGCCCGGCGAAGGGTCGCCACGGTCTACGGACCTCTCCAGCCAGGTTTCATTTACTCCTGCGCCACACTCCTCTGTGTCGCTGTGTCCTCTACCCCCCCCCCCCCCCCCCCCGTGATGTGTCCTCTACCCCCCCCCCTCCCCCCGTGATGTGTCCTCTACCCCCCCCCCCTCCCCCCGTGATGTGTCCTCGACCAGATGTTGTCACTCGACCGCACCACCACATCTGCAGTCTCGCCAACCCAACATCTGCAGTCTCGCCAACCCAACATCTGCAGTCTCGCCAACCCAACATCTGCAGGTCTCGCCAACCCAACACCTGCAGTCTCGCCAACCCAACATCTGCAGGTCTCGCCAACCCAACATCTGCAGGTCTCGCCAACCCAACATCTGCAGTCTCGCCAACCCAACATCTGCAGGTCTCGCCAACCCAACACCTGCAGTCTCGCCAACCCAACATCTGCAGGTCTCGCCAACCCAACATCTGCAGTCTCGCCAACCCAACATCTGCAGTCTCGCCAACCCAACATCTGCAGGTCTCGCCAACCCAACATCTGCAGGTCTCGCCAACCCAACATCTGCAGTCTCGCCAACCCAACATCTGCAGGTCTCGCCAACCCAACATCTGCAGTCTCGCCAACCCAACATCTGCAGGTCTCGCCAACCCAACACCTGCAGTCTCGCCAACCCAACATCTGCAGGTCTCGCCAACCCAACATCTGCAGGTCTCGCCAACCCAACATCTGCAGTCTCGCCAACCCAACATCTGCAGGTCTCGCCAACCCAACATCTGCAGTCTCGCCAACCCAACATCTGCAGGTCTCGCCAACCCAACACCTGCAGTCTCGCCAACCCAACATCTGCAGGTCTCGCCAACCCAACATCTGCAGGTCTCGCCAACCCAACATCTGCAGGTCTCGCCAACCCAACATCTGCAGGTCTCGCCAACCCAACATCTGCAGGTCTCGCCAACCCAACACCTGCAGTCTCGCCAACCCAACATCTGCAGGTCTCGCCAACCCAACATCTGCAGGTCTCGCCAACCCAACATCTGCAGGTCTCGCCAACCCAACATCTGCAGGTCTCGCCAACCCAACATCTGCAGGTCTCGCCAACCCAACATCTGCAGGTCTCGCCAACCCAACATCTGCAGGTCTCGCCAACCCAACATCTGCAGGTCTCGCCAACCCAACATCTGCAGGTCTCGCCAACCCAACACCTGCAGTCTCGCCAACCCAACATCTGCAGGTCTCGCCAACCCAACATCTGCAGGTCTCGCCAACCCAACATCTGCAGGTCTCGCCAACCCAACATCTGCAGGTCTCGCCAACCCAACATCTGCAGGTCTCGCCAACCCAACATCTGCAGGTCTCGCCAACCCAACATCTGCAGGTCTCGCCAACCCAACATCTGCAGTCTCGCCAACCCAACATCTGCAGGTGTGGTAAGATAACACGGGGCGAGGCATGGTGTGGCAAGATAACACGTGGCCAGGCATGGTGTGGTAAGATAACACGGGGCGAGGCATGGTGTGGTAAGATAACACGGGGCGAGGCATGGTGTGGTAAGATAACACGGGGCGAGGCATGGTGTGGTAAGATAACACGTGGCCAGGCATGGTGTGGTAAGATAACACGGGGCGAGGCATGGTGTGGTAAGATAACACGGGGCGAGGCATGGTGTGGTAAGATAACAC
This sequence comes from Procambarus clarkii, assembly GCF_040958095.1. Classification (NCBI taxonomy): domain Eukaryota; kingdom Metazoa; phylum Arthropoda; class Malacostraca; order Decapoda; family Cambaridae; genus Procambarus; species Procambarus clarkii. Next base: position 38,787,230 of record NC_091184.1, on the reverse strand, counting down.
GGGGCGAGGCATGGTGTGGTAAGATAACACGGGGCGAGGCATGGTGTGGTAAGATAACACGTGGCCAGGCATGGTGTGGTAAGATAACACGGGGCGAGGCATGGTGTGGCAAGATAACACGTGGCCAGGCATGGTGTGGTAAGATAACACGGGGCGAGGCATGGTGTGGTAAGATAACACGTGGCCAGGCATGGTGTGGTAAGATAACACGTGGCCAGGCATGGTGTGGTAAGATAACACGTGGCCAGGCATGGTGTGGTAAGATAACACGGGGCGAGGCATGGTGTGGTAAGATAACACGGGGCGAGGCATGGTGTGGTAAGATAACACGGGGCGAGGCATGGTGTGGTAAGATAACACGGGGCGAGGCATGGTGTGGCAAGATAACACGGGGCGAGTCATGGTGTGGTAAGATAACACGGGGCGAGGCATGGTGTGGTAAGATAACACGGGGCGAGGCATGGTGTGGCAAGATAACACGTGGCCAGGCATGGTGTGGTAAGATAACACGGGGCGAGGCATGGTGTGGTAAGATAACACGGGGCGAGGCATGGTGTGGTAAGATAACACGTGGCCAGGCATGGTGTGGTAAGATAACACGGGGCGAGGCATGGTGTGGCAAGATAACACGTGGCCAGGCATGGTGTGGTAAGATAACACGGGGCGAGGCATGGTGTGGTAAGATAACACGTGGCCAGGCATGGTGTGGTAAGATAACACGGGGCGAGGCATGGTGTGGTAAGATAACACGTGGCCAGGCATGGTGTGGTAAGATAACACATAGCGCGGCATGGTGTGGTAAGATAACACGTGGCCAGGCATGGTGTGGTAAGATAACACATAGCGAGGCATGGTGTGGTAAGATAACACGTGGCCAGGCATGGTGTGGTAAGATAACACATAGCGAGGCATGGTGTGGTAAGATAACACATGGCCAGGCATGGTGTGGTAAGATAACACATAGCGAGGCATGGTGTGGTAAGATAACACGTGGCCAGGCATGGTGTGGTAAGATAACACATAGCGAGGCATGGTGTGGTAAGATAACACGTGGCCAGGCATGGTGTGGTAAGATAACACGTGGCCAGGCATGGTGTGGTAAGATAACACATAGCGAGGCATGGTGTGGTAAGATAACACGTGGCCAGGCATGGTGTGGTAAGATAACACGTGGCCAGGCATGGTGTGGTAAGATAACACGGGGCGAGGCATGGTGTGGCAAGATAACACGTGGCCAGGCATGGTGTGGTAAGATAACACGGGGCGAGGCATGGTGTGGTAAGATAACACGTGGCCAGGCATGGTGTGGTAAGATAACACGTGGCCAGGCATGGTGTGGTAAGATAACACGTGGCCAGGCATGGTGTGGTAAGATAACACATAGCGAGGCATGGTGTGGTAAGATAACACATAGCCAGGCATGGTGTGGTAAGATAACACGTGGCCAGGCATGGTGTGATAAGATAACACATAGCGAGGCGTGGTGTGGACATCAAGAGATGAGGACGAGGTCCGGCCAGAGTGCTGGTCGCACAAAGTCTTCTACTTAGCCACCGTAACATTACAAAAGTTGTACTACTACAACATCGAAATTAAAGTGTTCTCTAAACTCATCTTAGAAAATACCACCGAAGGAGGAGGAGGAGGAATGGTTGTTGTTGTTATTGAGGAGGTGGTGGTGGTTGTGGTAGTAGTGGTGGTTGGTGATGGTGGTGGGTGAGGAAACTCGGTCACAAGGGCTTGTCTATACTGAAGGAGAAGTCATCAGAGCAAGCCACCCCTATGGAACTACACACACACACACACACACACACGGGATTGACGAAATTTCCGTAGAGCCCTGGAGGCACTCGGGCGGGACCTGGACCTCTGGGTTGGGTCCAGCTGCCAACACTGGTCCAGTGAAGGCATTTCAACCATATATAAGAATGTAGTGCTACAACTAGTAACACTTGTATCAGTAACGGAGACCAGGGTGTGTCACGAGTGTTGAGTGGGTGTACCAGTCGTGGCCCAGACCTGTAACTCTGCCAGTGTTGGAAGGTAGTGGATATGGAGCACATGTGTAAAAGGGGGGGGAGGAAGGAGTGTACCGGTGCTGGGGCATACCTGGAGGGGTACGAGGAGGGGAGGGAGTGTACCGGTGATGGGCATATGGCAGCAGCAGTTGTGCTGGATACCTGGTTGATGGGGTTCTGGGAGGAGTTCTACTCCCCAAGTCCGGCCCGTGGCCAGGCTTGACTTGTGAGTTTGGTCCACCAGGCTGTTGCTTGGAGCGGCCCGCAGGCCCACATACCCACCACAGCCCGGTTGGTCCGGCACTCCTTGGAGGAAACTATCTAGTTTTCTCTTGAAGATGTCCACGGTTGTTCCGGCAATATTTCTTATAGTCGCTGGGAGGGTGTTGAACAACCGCGGACCTCTGATGTTTATACAGTGTTCTCTGATTGTGTCTATGGCACCTCTGCTCTTCACTGGACCTCTGATGTTTATACAGTGTTCTCTGATTGTGCCTATGGCACGTCTGCTCTTCACTGGACCTCTGATGTTTATACAGTGTTCTCTGATTGTGCCTATGGCACCTCTGCTCTTCACTGGTTCTATTCTGCATTTTCTTCCATATCGTTCACTCCAGTATGTTGTTATTTTACTGTGCAGATTTGGGACCTGTCCCTCCAGTATCTTCCAGGTGTATATTATTTGGTATATCTCTCGTCTCCTTTCTTGTGAGTACATTTGGAGAGCTTTGACACGATCCCAATAATTTAGGTGTTTTATCGCGTCTATGCGTGCCGTATATGTTCTCTGTATTCCCTCTATTTCAGCAATCTCTCCTAACTTAACCTTTCTTAACTCACAGCCTAGCAGCGACTACGAGGGAGCGAGCTCTAGCTCTGCACACCCAGCCTACTACCCCTGGTTGTACCTAGAGCATTATAATTTAACTAATCTCATGTCCGAATTCTTTGTCGAATCTGACCTTAAATGTGTGGATGGAGATGGCTTCCACCACAACTACTTTCACTGCATTCCCCTCGTCTTACTTGTCCTCATTTTAAAGTAGCTGTCCTTGCCTATTTCCCTTAGTATCTTTTATGTTGAGATCATATCTCCTTGTTGCTTATAGCCTTAAGACATTTAGCTAAGATAATTCTGGTATTAATTTTTTTGCAAATCTCTGCACTTTCCAGGTTTTGTTTAACGTTTTACAAGCTGGGGATTGTAAGCTGGCGCTGCAGTAATGGTCTGACGCGGGTTGTGTAGTGTCTTGAAAGATCCTTATTTACGTATTGAAGTGGCACTTTATTGTTTTAAAGTTTCCTTTATGGTGCTGCTTGTAACCTGTTTGTGTAATTGTTCTCCTTGCTTGTGGCTGCTGCTGTTGCTTCAGCTGCTAGTGCTGGTTGGTGCTGCTGCTGCTGCTGATGCGGCGGCAGCGGCGTGGAGGGGGTGGGGGGGGGGGGGTAAGAGTGGGGGGGGGTAAGAGTGGGGGGGGGGGGAAACAGCCGAGAGTGACACCCCTATTACCGCGGTGTCACTAGCCGCCACCGGCCACCCACCACACACACACACACACACACACACACACACACACACACACACACACACACACACACACACACACGTACGTACGTACGTACGTACGTACGTACGTACGTACGTACGTACGTACGTACGAGCTACGAGGAGAGACTACGGGAATTAAACCTCACGTCACCGGGAGACATGATCACCACATACAAGATTCTCAGAGGAATTGATAGGGTAGATAAGGACAGACTATTAAACACAAGGGGCACACGCACTAGGGGACACAGGTGGAAATTGAGTACCCAAATGAGCCATAGAGACGTTAGAAAGAATTTTTTCAATGTCAGAGTAGTTAACGGAGGGAATGCATAAGGCAGTGATGTGGTGGAGGCTGACTCCATACACAGTTTTAAATGTAGATATGATAGAGCCCAATAGGCTCAGAAACCTGTACACCAATTGATTGACAGTTGAGAGGCGGGACCAAAGAGCCAAAGCTCAACCCACAACAGGGCGAGTACACGGCCCTCGGGGCCTCAGGGGTAACTACCACTAAGGCAGTTTATACCACAGCAGACTTCCAATACTGAGGTTAATGGCTCCAACCCGCGGAGTGCCAGACACCAGACGTGACCCCCAGAGATGGCACTGTGCTCACGGTACGGGGGCGGGTGGTCACAGTAGTAGTAGGGTGTAAGCGCCACAGGGGATTTTTTTTTCTGTGGGAAAAAATCCCGTGTAGCGCTTGGGGGTTTTCAGGTGAATTTGCAAAATCCCGTGTAGCGCTTGGGGAGTTTCAGGTGAATTTGGGGACTCACAGATTTGGAAGTAAGGATTTCTTGTGATGAAAATAATTTCCGAGATTTTAGAAGTTTGTTAAAGTCTTATGAGAAAAATAATTTCCGAGACTTAGAAGTTTGTTAAAGTCTTATCATGAAATAATGTCATACGACTTTGTTAAAAGTTCTTATTTGTTTCTTACTTAGAAACTTGTATATTGCTATATATATCTAATTCATTTCCCTGCCATCCCCCCTCCCTCACCTTTCCCTCCCCCTGCATCTCCCACTCATATACCTCACACCCCCCTCCCTCCCCCCCCTACCTCGCAATCTGTCGCCTCACCTGTGTTTACTTTAGACGTCAGCCAGACACGGCCTTCAGGTCACCTCGGTAATCGTATCTTATCTTCTCCATAATAATATCTGGACCGTCCCTCTCTCTCTCCTCCTATTTCCTTACAACTATTTTCAGAGTTTCAAATAATCATAGAAGTTTATTTATATGTTTATGACCGAATTTGTAAAAGGACCATTTTCAGAGAATATTGTCTTAGATGTTTTTGTTAAAGAAAACAGCCAACTTAGCCATAACATTTAGTTTTATATCCATTTACGGCTATTTCATCTGTAAAGACCAAAATTGAACAGAGCCCAGTTTTAAGCTCATATTTCATCAGAGTCCAGTTTATACCGAAAATTCGCCAGAGTCTACTTTGAGAGCAAAATTAGTCAGAGACAGTTTTAGCTCATATTTCATCAGAGTCCTGTAATCTGCGAAAATTTGACAGAGTCCATTTTATACCCAATTTTCGTCAGAGTCTACTTTGTGAGCAAAATTAGTCAGAGACAGTATTTAGCTCATATTTCATCAGAGTCCAATTATCAACAGAAATTCGCCAGAGTCTACTTTGAGATCAAAATTAGTCAGAGACAGTTTTAGCTCATATTTCATCAGAGACCATTTTATACCTAAAAATGAACAGAGTCCACTTTGTGAGCAAAATTAGTCAGAGACAGTTTTTAGCTCATATTTCATCAGAGTCCAGTTTATGCTCAAATTCGCCAGAGTCTACTTTGAGAGCAAAATTCGTCAGAGACAGTTTTAAGCTCATATTTCATCAGAGTCCAATTTATACCTAAAAATGAACAGAGTCTACTTTGAGAGCAAAATTAGTCAGAGACAGTTTTAAGCTCATATTTCATCAGAGTCCAATTATCAACAGAAATTCGCCAGAGTCTACTTTGAGAGCAAATTTCATCAGTGTCCTGTAATCTGTGAAAATGTGACAGAGTCCAGTTCTTGATCGAAATTCATCAGAGTCCAGTTTTCTAGCAAAATTCGCCAGAGTCTACTTTGTGCCAAAATATTCAGAGTCCAGTTCATGATCGAAATTAATCAGAGTCTAATTAAAGACCCAAATTTGGCAGAGACCACATTTTCGCTACTAGCAGTCCAATCCCCCTGAAATTTTAAACAGTCATATTTCAGACGTAGTAAATAAGATCAAGTCAGTTACAGAGCTCCAGCTCTTGTCCCCCTGTATTTTCATATTTTCTCGATATTCAGCTGCGTTCTCCACATTTTGTCCATGTTTTCTGTGTTCATTCCATGTTCTACAAATGTTCACAGCATGCTCAGTTCAATTCTTTTCACCTGTTTTTTCTCATTTTTTTCTGTAATCTTTCTCTTAGTCTCATTATGTTCTCTACAAATTCTAGTCATATTTTCTATGTACATCATATGTTCTCTGTATAACTTTTATACTCAATATTCATGTTCTCAATGTTCTAGCTTGTTCTTCACACGTTCAGTGTTCATTCTTTGTATTCCCTATGTTCCTTATCATGTCTTCATATTCTCTATAAGTTCATATTCCCTGCATGTTCACTCTATTCATCAACTTTTTCTTACATGTTTTCTGTGTTCACCGTATGTTCACTGTGTTCATTCCCGTACTTAACCTCATTTTTTTTTATGTTCTTTGTTTTCTTCCATTCGCTAACTAGTTCTTTGTCAAATATTAGCATCAGCATTACAGTTCCCTCAACAATTTTAGTCACCAAGTTTTATTTTCAAAACTATATCAAAGTAATTCTCGTTGTCAACTTAATAGTTCTACCAGCCATGTTCTTAAACAAATCTACACTTTATTCAGTTCCAAATTTACAAAAGACAAACCTTTCTTGTAACTTCTTAACTAAAAATCTTTCGCAGATCAACTAAAAACATAGTCACTTTCGTCATTTCTCAACTAAACTCATCCAGTCAACTAAAAATAGTCAGAAATAGTCTCGTTCAACACTGTTCTTAACTAAAAACAACCTTTCTCTTAGCTAAAAATTGTCAAAGGAAACTTCTTTCAGCACTTTCTTAACAGCCGCTATGTTTCATCAAGAAAAAATTGTCAAAGGAAACTTTCCAAAACTGTTCATAACTAGCTTTTATCCATCGTCAATCAACTAAATAATAACTTTCATCATTTCTTAACTAAACTTATTCCCCAGTCATCAGAAAATAGCCGTGTTCTTCATGTTTCATTGTCATTTCATAACTAAAATTATCCATCAATCAACAGAAAAAGTCATATTCATCATTTCGTAACAGCCATTATGTTTTCGTCAAGTAAGAAAATATAGTCAAAGATATCTATCATCGTCGTTCTTAACTGACATTTATACTTTGTGGAGCACTAAAAATAGTCAAATGTAACTTTTTCAACACTTTCGTAACTAAAATTATATGTCGCTAAGTAAGAAAAATAGTCAAATGTAACTTTTTCAGCACTTTCGTAAAAATTATATGTCGTCAAGTACGAAAAATAGTCAAAGGTGCTCTCCGTGACACCAAAGTTACTCTTCGAGAAATCAAAGACACTCTTCAATACATCAAGGACTTACTCAAAGATACCAAAGTTACACTCTAATACATCCTTCGAGACATCAAAGACATCCTTTAAGACTTCAAGGGCACTCTTCGAGATATCAAAAGACACTCTCAAACACTCAAAATTTACTCGCATCCTCAAAGTTATTCTCAGAGTCATCAAAAAGTTAATCTCAGTCATCAAAATGCTATTCTCTAAGTAGCCTTTCGTTCATCAGAGAAACTTTCTAAGACATCTTCGTTCATTAAAGTTAATCTCAGAGGCATAAAAGTTATTCTCGGAGCTATCAAAATTAATCTCTAAAACAACAAAAGTTAATCTCTGTCATCAAAGTTGATCTGCAAGATATCTTCGAGACATCAAAGTTACTTTTCATTACATCAAAGACGCATTCAAATACTACCCATGTTCTCAGAAGTCATTCTCAAAGTCATCAAAGTTATTCAAAGAGCTAACAAAAGTTATTCTCAGAGTCACCTTCGTTCTTCAGAGAAACTTTCCAAAACATCTTTGTTCATCAAAGTTATTCTCAGAGTTAACAAAGGTAATCTCTAACTCACTCTCAGTCATCAAAAGTTATTCCAAGAGACGTCAAAGTTAATCCAAGACATCATCTTTCATCAAAGATATTCTCTCTAAGCCATCAATGTTCTTCTCTAAGACATAAAAGTTATTCTCTATGTCAACAAAAGTTATTCTCTGAGCTAACAAAATACTACTCATGTTCTCAAAGACATTCCCCAATTCATCATTGTTGTTTCAAAGACATCAAAGTTAATCTCAGAGTTATCCAAAGACATTCTCAAAGTCATCTAAAGACATTCTCAAAGTCATCTAAAGTTATTCTCTAAGACATCAAAGTTATTCTCTAAGACAACAAAGTCGTTCCCAGAGTCATCAAAAGTTATTCTTCGAAACATAAAATTTGCTCTGTAAGATATCTTCGTTCATCAAACTTATTCTCCGAGATATCTAAAGTTATTCTCAGAACAATCAAAAGTTATTATAAGACAACAAAAGTTATTCTCAGAGCTACCCAAAGCTATTCTCAGAGTCACCTTCGTTCGTCAGAGAAACTTTCAAAACATCTTTGTTCATCAAACTTGTTTTCAAAGTCATCAAAAGTTAATCTAAGACATCTTTTTTCATCAAAGTTATTTTCAGAGACATCTAAAGTTATTATGTAAGACATAAAAGTTATTCTCAGAGTCATCAAATGTTATTCTCGAAGTCATCAAAGATATTTTCAGAGACATCTAAAGTTAATTTCTATGTTATAATAAAAGTTATTCTCAGAGACATCTAAAGTTAATCTTGGTCATCAAAGTTGTTCTCCAAGACATCAAAGATGTTCTCAAAATCATAAAAGTTATTCCCAGAGCTATCAAAGTTATTCTCAAAGTCATCAAAGTTATTCAAAGAGCTAACAAAAGTTATTCTCTAAGTAACCTTTCGTTCATCAGAGAAGCTTTCTAAGACATCTTCGTTCATCAATGTTGATCTCTAAGTCACCTTGGTTCATCAAAGAAACTCTCCTTCTTCCATCAAGTTATACTTTAAGACAACATTGTTGTTCTCTAAGACATCTTCAGGCATAAAATTTCTCTCCAAATGTAACTAGTTCAGCTTTTCATATCAAACTTACACTTCTGTTAAATATATTTTCTTAGACATTTTACCTTTTAAACTGTTCTCTGAACTACACTGTTCAAACCTACGTAACCTATCCTCTCCACCCAATGTTACTTAGTTAACGTAACGTTCCTAAACCTAACTTTACCTATCCTAACATAACTTACCTTACCTTACCTATCTTACCTAACCTAACCTAACTTTACCTATGTTACCTTACCTTACCTACCTTTCCTAACTTAACCTGCTTAACCTATCTTACCTATCTTACCTAACTTTACCTATCTTACCTAACTTAACTTTCATAACCTAACTTTACCTATGTTACCTTACCTTACCTACCTTTCCTAACTTAACCTGCTTAACCTATCTTACCTAACTTTACCTATCTTACCTAACTTAACTTTCATAACCTAACTTTACCTATCCTAACATAACTTACCTTACCTTCCCTATCTTACCTAACTTTACCTATCCTAACATAACTTACCTTACCTTACCTATCTTACCTAACCTAACCTAACTTTACCTATGTTACCTTACCTTACCTACCTTTCCTAACTTAACCTGCTTAACCTATCTTACCTATCTTACCTAACTTTACCTATCTTACCTAACTTAACTTTCATAACCTAACTTTACCTATGTTACCTTACCTTACCTACCTTTCCTAACTTAACCTGCTTAACCTATCTTACCTATCTTACCTAACTTTACCTATCTTACCTAACTTAACTTTCATAACCTAACTTTACCTATCCTAACATAACTTACCTTACCTTCCCTATCTTACCTAACTTTACCTATCCTAACATAACTTACCTTACCTTCCCTATCTTACCTAACTTTACCTATCCTAACATAACTTACCTTACCTTTACCTATCTAACCTAACCTAACTTTACCTATGTTACCTTACCTTACCTACCTTTCCTAACTTAACCTGCTTAACCTATCTTACCTATCTTACCTAACTTTACCTATCTTACCTAACTTAACTTTCATAACCTAACTTTACCTATGTTACCTTACCTTACCTACCTTTCCTAACTTAACCTGCTTAACCTATCTTACCTATCTTACCTAACTTTACCTATCTTACCTAACTTAACTTTCATAACCTAACTTTACCTATCCTAACATAACTTACCTTCCCTATCTTACCTAACTTTACCTATCCTATCCTAACCTAACTTGTCTTACCTAACTTAATCTTACATTCCCAAACTGATGTATCCTAACTTATCTAGTCCAACCAGACATGCTCTAACTTACATAAGTATTCCTTCTTGTCTTTGTGTTTCGTCAATCATTGTCTCATATTCATTTACTCATTTCATTAGTTAATTTCTCAAATGGTCACTTATGCATTTCAAGTGCTATTTGTTAGAGATTGGATATTTAAGCATTTCAAAGAATGTTTGTTATATATGGACATTTACTCATTTCAAGGGATAATTTCTCAAATGGACGTTTTTGCATTTCAAGTGTTATTTGTTTAAGATTGGGTGTTTAACCATTTCAAAGGTTTTCTTATATATGGGAACTTACTCGTTTCAAGGGCTAATTTCTCAAATGGTCATTTTTGCAGATCAAGAGTTATTTGTTAAAGTTCATCAAGTTGCTCATAAGTTGTATTTACTAAGTTCTATCATATGTTCTTATTCCCCAACCCCTTAACCTAACCTCTTGTAATCTTAGTGTATTTGGTAGGTTCTATCATATGTTCTTATTCCCCAACCCTTTAACCTAACCTTTCAGATGTAGTTTGTTGAATATATTATCCTTTTCCTAACCTTTCAGATGTAGTTTTGTTTCTCCTTTGTATATTTTCACCCAAACCCGCCATCCCACTTATCCTTCTTTCCTTCTTTTACTTTGATTCTCCTACTCCTTCTAACCCTCCTTTTCTACCTCTCTCCCTTATTCTCTCTCTTCCTCCCCCTCTCTCTCCCTCATTTGCTCAAATGCTCTCTTGTTTCTCAAATTCAAGTCTTAATGCTCCCATTCTCTCACCCTTACTCTCATTCACTTAGTTTTTCTTTTTCTCAAATTCAAGTCTTAGTGCTCCCATGATCTTCCTCCCCCCTCTCTCTTACTCTTTTCTCCTCTTTTCATGCTCTCATTCACTTGCTCTCTTGTTTTTCTCAATTTCAAGTCTTAGTAGATCTGATTCTTTACTATTGTAATTTTATTATTACTATGATAAAGAATGGACTTATATGTGAAAACAAAGTAAAGAAGGAAAGAAGGTTTGGGTAAAAAGGTTAGGAAAAGGATAATATATTCAACAAACTACATCTGAAAGGTTAGGTTAAAGGGTTGGGGAATAAGAACATATGATAGAACCTACCAAATACACTAAGATTACAAGAGGTTAGGTTAAGGGGTTGGGGAATAAGAACATATGATAGAACCTAGTAAATACAACTTATGAGCAACTTGATGAACTTTAACAAATAACTCTTGATCTGCAAAAATGACCATTTGAGAAATTAGCCCTTGAAACGAGTAAGTTCCCATATATAAGAAAACCTTTGAAATGGTTAAACACCCAATCTTAAACAAATAACACTTGAAATGCAAAAACGTCCATTTGAGAAATTATCCCTTGAAATGAGTAAATGTCCATATATAACAAACATTCTTTGAAATGCTTAAATATCCAATCTCTAACAAATAGCACTTGAAATGCATAAGTGACCATTTGAGAAATTAACTAATGAAATGAGTAAATGAATATGAGACAATGATTGACGAAACACAAAGACAAGAAGGAATACTTATGTAAGTTAGAGCATGTCTGGTTGGACTAGATAAGTTAGGATACATCAGTTTGGGAATGTAAGATTAAGTTAGGTAAGACAAGTTAGGTTAGGATAGGATAGGTAAAGTTAGGTAAGATAGGGAAGGTAAGTTATGTTAGGATAGGTAAAGTTAGGTTATGAAAGTTAAGTTAGGTAAGATAGGTAAAGTTAGGTAAGATAGGTAAGATAGGTTAAGCAGGTTAAGTTAGGAAAGGTAGGTAAGGTAAGGTAACATAGGTAAAGTTAGGTTATGAAAGTTAAGTTAGGTAAGATAGGTAAAGTTAGGTAAGATAGGTAAGATAGGTTAAGCAGGTTAAGTTAGGAAAGGTAGGTAAGGTAAGGTAACATAGGTAAAGTTAGGTTAGGTTAGGTAAGATAGGTAAGGTAAGGTAAGTTATGTTAGGATAGGTAAAGTTAGGTAAGATAGGGAAGGTAAGGTAAGTTATGTTAGGATAGGTAAAGTTAGGTTATGAAAGTTAAGTTAGGTAAGATAGGTAAAGTTAGGTAAGATAGGTTAAGCAGGTTAAGTTAGGAAAGGTAGGTAAGGTAAGGTAACATAGGTAAAGTTAGGTTATGAAAGTTAAGTTAGGTAAGATAGGTAAAGTTAGGTAAGATAGGTAAGATAGGTTAAGCAGGTTAAGTTAGGAAAGGTAGGTAAGGTAAGGTAACATAGGTAAAGTTAGGTTAGGTTAGGTAAGATAGGTAAGGTAAGGTAAGTTATGTTAGGATAGGTAAAGTTAGGTTTAGGAACGTTACGTTAACTAAGTAACATTGGGTGGAGAGGATAGGTTACGTAGGTTTGAACAGTGTAGTTCAGAGAACAGTTTAAAAGGTAAAATGTCTAAGAAAATATATTTAACAGAAGTGTAAGTTTGATATGAAAAGCTGAACTAGTTACATTTGGAGAGAAATTTTATGCCTGAAGATGTCTTAGAGAACAACAATGTTGTCTTAAAGTATAACTTGATGGAAGAAGGAGAGTTTCTTTGATGAACCAAGGTGACTTAGAGATCAACATTGATGAACGAAGATGTCTTAGAAAGCTTCTCTGATGAACGAAAGGTTACTTAGAGAATAACTTTTGTTAGCTCTTTGAATAACTTTGATGACTTTGAGAATAACTTTGATAGCTCTGGGAATAACTTTTATGATTTTGAGAACATCTTTGATGTCTTGGAGAACAACTTTGATGACCAAGATTAACTTTAGATGTCTCTGAGAATAACTTTTATTATAACATAGAAATTAACTTTAGATGTCTCTGAAAATATCTTTGATGACTTCGAGAATAACATTTGATGACTCTGAGAATAACTTTTATGTCTTACATAATAACTTTAGATGTCTCTGAAAATAACTTTGATGAAAAAAGATGTCTTAGATTAACTTTTGATGACTTTGAAAACAAGTTTGATGAACAAAGATGTTTTGAAAGTTTCTCTGACGAACGAAGGTGACTCTGAGAATAGCTTTGGGTAGCTCTGAGAATAACTTTTGTTGTCTTATAATAACTTTTGATTGTTCTGAGAATAACTTTAGATATCTCGGAGAATAAGTTTGATGAACGAAGATATCTTACAGAGCAAATTTTATGTTTCGAAGAATAACTTTTGATGACTCTGGGAACGACTTTGTTGTCTTAGAGAATAACTTTGATGTCTTAGAGAATAACTTTAGATGACTTTGAGAATGTCTTTAGATGACTTTGAGAATGTCTTTGGATAACTCTGAGATTAACTTTGATGTCTTTGAAACAACAATGATGAATTGGGGAATGTCTTTGAGAACATGAGTAGTATTTTGTTAGCTCAGAGAATAACTTTTGTTGACATAGAGAATAACTTTTATGTCTTAGAGAAGAACATTGATGGCTTAGAGAGAATATCTTTGATGAAAGATGATGTCTTGGATTAACTTTGACGTCTCTTGGAATAACTTTTGATGACTGAGAGTGAGTTAGAGATTACCTTTGTTAACTCTGAGAATAACTTTGATGAACAAAGATGTTTTGGAAAGTTTCTCTGAAGAACGAAGGTGACTCTGAGAATAACTTTTGTTAGCTCTTTGAATAACTTTGATGACTTTGAGAATGACTTCTGAGAACATGGGTAGTATTTGAATGCGTCTTTGATGTAATGAAAAGTAACTTTGATGTCTCGAAGATATCTTGCAGATCAACTTTGATGACAGAGATTAACTTTTGTTGTTTTAGAGATTAATTTTGATAGCTCCGAGAATAACTTTTATGCCTCTGAGATTAACTTTAATGAACGAAGATGTCTTAGAAAGTTTCTCTGATGAACGAAAGGCTACTTAGAGAATAGCATTTTGATGACTGAGATTAACTTTTTGATGACTCTGAGAATAACTTTGAGGATGCGAGTAAATTTTGAGTGTTTGAGAGTGTCTTTTGATATCTCGAAGAGTGCCCTTGAAGTCTTAAAGGATGTCTTTGATGTCTCGAAGGATGTATTAGAGTGTAACTTTGGTATCTTTGAGTAAGTCCTTGATGTATTGAAGAGTGTCTTTGATTTCTCGAAGAGTAACTTTGGTGTCACGGAGAGCACCTTTGACTATTTTTCGTACTTGACGACATATAATTTTTACGAAAGTGCTGAAAAAGTTACATTTGACTATTTTTCTTACTTAGCGACATATAATTTTAGTTACGAAAGTGTTGAAAAAGTTACATTTGACTATTTTTAGTGCTCCACAAAGTATAAATGTCAGTTAAGAACGACGATGATAGATATCTTTGACTATATTTTCTTACTTGACGAAAACATAATGGCTGTTACGAAATGATGAATATGACTTTTTCTGTTGATTGATGGATAATTTTAGTTATGAAATGACAATGAAACATGAAGAACACGGCTATTTTCTGATGACTGGGGAATAAGTTTAGTTAAGAAATGATGAAAGTTATTATTTAGTTGATTGACGATGGATAAAAGCTAGTTATGAACAGTTTTGGAAAGTTTCCTTTGACAATTTTTTCTTGATGAAACATAGCGGCTGTTAAGAAAGTGCTGAAAGAAGTTTCCTTTGACAATTTTTAGCTAAGAGAAAGGTTGTTTTTAGTTAAGAACAGTGTTGAACGAGACTATTTCTGACTATTTTTAGTTGACTGGATGAGTTTAGTTGAGAAATGACGAAAGTGACTATGTTTTTAGTTGATCTGCGAAAGATTTTTAGTTAAGAAGTTACAAGAAAGGTTTGTCTTTTGTAAATTTGGAACTGAATAAAGTGTAGATTTGTTTAAGAACATGGCTGGTAGAACTATTAAGTTGACAACGAGAATTACTTTGATATAGTTTTGAAAATAAAACTTGGTGACTAAAATTGTTGAGGGAACTGTAATGCTGATGCTAATATTTGACAAAGAACTAGTTAGCGAATGGAAGAAAACAAAGAACATAAAAAAAAATGAGGTTAAGTACGGGAATGAACACAGTGAACATACGGTGAACACAGAAAACATGTAAGAAAAAGTTGATGAATAGAGTGAACATGCAGGGAATATGAACTTATAGAGAATATGAAGACATGATAAGGAACATAGGGAATACAAAGAATGAACACTGAACGTGTGAAGAACAAGCTAGAACATTGAGAACATGAATATTGAGTATAAAAGTTATACAGAGAACATATGATGTACATAGAAAATATGACTAGAATTTGTAGAGAACATAATGAGACTAAGAGAAAGATTACAGAAAAAAATGAGAAAAAACAGGTGAAAAGAATTGAACTGAGCATGCTGTGAACATTTGTAGAACATGGAATGAACACAGAAAACATGGACAAAATGTGGAGAACGCAGCTGAATATCGAGAAAATATGAAAATACAGGGGGACAAGAGCTGGAGCTCTGTAACTGACTTGATCTTATTTACTACGTCTGAAATATGACTGTTTAAAATTTCAGGGGGATTGGACTGCTAGTAGCGAAAATGTGGTCTCTGCCAAATTTGGGTCTTTAATTAGACTCTGATTAATTTCGATCATGAACTGGACTCTGAATATTTTGGCACAAAGTAGACTCTGGCGAATTTTGCTAGAAAACTGGACTCTGATGAATTTCGATCAAGAACTGGACTCTGTCACATTTTCACAGATTACAGGACACTGATGAAATTTGCTCTCAAAGTTGACTCTGGCGAATTTCTGTTGATAATTGGACTCTGATGAAATATGAGCTTAAAACTGTCTCTGACTAATTTTGCTCTCAAAGTAGACTCTGTTCATTTTTAGGTATAAATTGGACTCTGATGAAATATGAGCTTAAAACTGTCTCTGACGAATTTTGCTCTCAAAGTAGACTCTGGCGAATTTGAGCATAAACTGGACTCTGATGAAATATGAGCTAAAAACTGTCTCTGACTAATTTTGCTCTCAAAGTAGACTCTGTTCATTTTTAGGTATAAAATGGTCTCTGATGAAATATGAGCTAAAACTGTCTCTGACTAATTTTGATCTCAAAGTAGACTCTGGCGAATTTCTGTTGATAATTGGACTCTGATGAAATATGAGCTAAATACTGTCTCTGACTAATTTTGCTCACAAAGTAGACTCTGACGAAAATTGGGTATAAAATGGACTCTGTCAAATTTTCGCAGATTACAGGACTCTGATGAAATATGAGCTAAAACTGTCTCTGACTAATTTTGCTCTCAAAGTAGACTCTGGCGAATTTTCGGTATAAACTGGACTCTGATGAAATATGAGCTTAAAACTGGGCTCTGTTCAATTTTGGTCTTTACAGATGAAATAGCCGTAAATGGATATAAAACTAAATGTTATGGCTAAGTTGGCTGTTTTCTTTAACAAAAACATCTAAGACAATATTCTCTGAAAATGGTCCTTTTACAAATTCGGTCATAAACATATAAATAAACTTCTATGATTATTTGAAACTCTGAAAATAGTTGTAAGGAAATAGGAGGAGAGAGAGAGGGACGGTCCAGATATTATTATGGAGAAGATAAGATACGATTACCGAGGTGACCTGAAGGCCGTGTCTGGCTGACGTCTAAAGTAAACACAGGTGAGGCGACAGATTGCGAGGTAGGGGGGGGGAGGGAGGGGGGGGGGAGGTATATGAGTGGGAGATGCAGGGGGAGGGAAAGGTGAGGGAGGGGGGATGGCAGGGAAATGAATTAGATATATATAGCAATATACAAGTTTCTAAGTAAGAAACAAATAAGAACTTTTAACAAAGTCGTATGACATTATTTCATGATAAGACTTTAACAAACTTCTAAGTCTCGGAAATTATTTTTCTCATAAGACTTTAACAAACTTCTAAAATCTCGGAAATTATTTTCATCATAAGAAATCCTTACTTCCAAATCTGTGAGTCCCCAAATTCACCTGAAACTCCCCAAGCGCTACACGGGATTTTGCAAATTCACCTGAAAACCCCCAAGCGCTACACGGGATTTTTTCCCACAGAAAAAAAAATCCCCTGTGGCGCTTACACCCTACTACTCACAGTACGGGGGCGGGTGGTCACAGTACGGGGGCGGGAGGTCACAGTACGGGGGCGGGAGGTCACAGTACGGGGGCGGGAGGTCACAGTACGGCGCGGGTGGTCACAGTACGGGGGAGGGTGGTCACAGTACGGGGCGGGAGGTCACAGTACGGGGGCGGGGGTCACAGTACGTATCGGGGGGTCACAGTACGGGGGCCGGGAGGTCACAGTACGGGGCGGGAGGTCACAGTACGGGGGAGGGTGGTCACAGTACGGGGCGGGAAGTCACAGTACGGGGCGGGAGGTCACAGAACGGGGCGGGAGGTCACAGTACGGGGCGGGGGTCACAGTACGGGGGCCGGGAGGTCACAGTACGGGGGGCGGGAGGTCACAGTACGGGGCGGGAGGTCACAGTATGGGGCGGGGGGTCACAGTACGGGGGCCGGGAGGTCACAGTACGGGGGCGGGGGGTCACAGTACGGGGCGGGAGGTAACAGTACGGGGCGGGAGGTCACAGTACGGGGGCCGGGAGGTCACAGTACGGGGCGGGAGGTCTCAGTACGGGGCGGGAGGTCACAGTACGGGGCGGGAGGTCTCAGTACGGGGCGGGAGGTCACAGTACGGGGGCGGGAGGTCACAGTACGGGGCGGGAGGTCACAGTACGGGGCGGGAGGTCTCAGTACGGGGCGGGAGGTCACAGAACGGGGCGGGAGGTCACAGTACGGGGCGGAGGTCACAGAACGGGGGCGGGAGGTCACAGTACGGGGGCCGGGAGGTCACAGTACGGGGCGGGAGGTCACAGAACGGGGCGGGAGGTCACAGTACGGGGCGGAGGTCACAGAACGGGGCGGGAGGTCACAGTACGGGGGCCGGGAGGTCACAGTACGGGGGCCGGGAGGTCACAGTACGGGGGGCGGGAGGTCACAGTACGGGGCGGGAGGTCACAGTACGGGGGCGGGAGGCCACAGTACGGGGGCCTGGAGGTCACAGTACGGGGGCGGGGGGTCACAGTACGGGGCGGGAGATAACAGTACGGGGCGGGAGGTCACAGTACGGGCCGGGAGGTCATAGTACGGGGGCGGGAGGTCACAGTACGGGGCGGGAGGTCACAGTACGGGGCGGGAGGTCACAGTACGGGGCGGGAGGTCACAGTACGGGGGAGGGTGGTCACAGTACGGGGCGGGAAGTCACAGTACGGGGCGGGAGGTCACAGAACGGGGCGGGAGGTCACAGTACGGGGCGGGGGTCACAGTACGGGGGCCGGGAGGTCACAGTACGGGGGGCGGGAGGTCACAGTACGGGGCGGGAGGTCACTGTACGGGGCGGGGGGTCACAGTACGGGGGCCGGGAGGTCACAGTACGGGGGCGGGGGGTCACAGTACGGGGCGGGAGGTAACAGTACGGGGCGGGAGGTCACAGTACGGGGGCCGGGAGGTCACAGTACGGGGCGGGAGGTCTCAGTACGGGGCGGGAGGTCACAGTACGGGGCGGGAGGTCTCAGTACGGGGCGGGAGGTCACAGTACGGGGGCGGGAGGTCAGAGTACGGGGCGGGAGGTCACAGTACGGGGCGGGAGGTCTCAGTACGGGGCGGGAGGTCACAGAACGGGGCGGGAGGTCACAGTACGGGGCGGAGGTCACAGAACGGGGCGGGAGGTCTCAGTACGGGGCGGGAGGTCACAGAACGGGGCGGGAGGTCACAGTACGGGGCGGAGGTCACAGAACGGGGCGGGAGGTCACAGTACGGGGGCCGGGAGGTCACAGTACGGGGGCCGGGAGGTCACAGTACGGGGGGCGGGAGGTCACAGTACGGGGCGGGAGGTCACAGTACGGGGGCGGGAGGCCACAGTACGGGGGCCTGGAGGTCACAGTACGGGGGCGGGGGGTCACAGTACGGGGCGGGAGATAACAGTACGGGGCGGGAGGTCACAGTACGGGCCGGGAGGTCATAGTACGGGGGCGGGAGGTCACAGTACGGGGCGGGAGGTCACAGTACGGGGCGGGAGGTCACAGTACGGGGCGGGAGGTCACAGTACGGGGGAGGGTGGTCACAGTACGGGGCGGGAAGTCACAGTACGGGGCGGGAGGTCACAGAACGGGGCGGGAGGTCACAGTACGGGGCGGGGGTCACAGTACGGGGGCCGGGAGGTCACAGTACGGGGGGCGGGAGGTCACAGTACGGGGCGGGAGGTCACAGTACGGGGCGGGGGGTCACAGTACGGGGGCCGGGAGGTCACAGTACGGGGGCGGGGGGTCACAGTACGGGGCGGGAGGTAACAGTACGGGGCGGGAGGTCACAGTACGGGGGCCGGGAGGTCACAGTACGGGGCGGGAGGTCTCAGTACGGGGCGGGAGGTCACAGTACGGGGCGGGAGGTCTCAGTACGGGGCGGGAGGTCACAGTACGGGGGCGGGAGGTCACAGTACGGGGCGGGAGGTCACAGTACGGGGCGGGAGGTCTCAGTACGGGGCGGGAGGTCACAGAACGGGGCGGGAGGTCACAGTACGGAGCGGGAGGTCACAGAACGGGGCGGGAGGTCACAGTACGGGGCGGAGGTCACAGAACGGGGCGGGAGGTCACAGTACGGGGGCCGGGAGGTCACAGAACGGGGCGGGAGGTCACAGTACGGGGGCCTGGAGGTCACAGTACGGGGGCGGGGGGGGTCACAGTACGGGGCGGGAGATAACAGTACGGGGCGGGAGGTCACAGTACGGGGGCCGGGAGGTCACAGTACGGGGCGGGAGGTCTCAGTACGGGGCGGGAGGTCACAGTACGGGGGCGGGAGGTCACAGTACGGGGCGGGAGGTCACAGTACGGGGCGGGAGGTCAGAGTACGGGGGCGGGAGGTCACAGTACGGGGCGGGAGGTCACAGTACGGGGCGGGAGGTCACAGTACAGGGCGGGAGGTCACAGTACGGGGGCGGGAGGTCACAGTACGGGGGAGGGTGGTCACAGTACGGGGGCGGGAGGTCACAGTACGGGGGCGGGAGGTCACAGTACGGGGCGGGAGGTCACAGTACGGGGCGGGAGGTCACAGTACGGGGGCGGGAGGTCACAGTACGGGGGCGGGAGGTCACAGTACGGGGGAGGGTGGTCACAGTATGGGGGCGGGAGGTCACAGTACGGGGCGGGTGGTCACAGTACGGGAGCGGGAGGTCACAGTACGGGGCGGCAGGTCACAGTACGGGGCGGGAGGTCACAGTACGGGGGCGGGAGGTCACAGTACGGGGCGGGAGGTCACAGTACGGGGCGGGAGGTCACAGTACGGGGGCGGGAGGCCACAGTACGGGGGCGGGAGGTCACAGTACGGGGCGGGGGGTCACAGTATGGGGCGGGGGGTCACAGTACAGGGCGGGAGGTCACAGTACGGGGGCGGGAGGTCACAGTACGGGGGCGGGAGGTCACAGTACGGGGGCGGGAGGTCACAGTACGGAGCGGGAGGTCACAGTACGGGGCGGGAGGTCACAGTACGGGGGCGGGAGGTCACAGTACGGGGGCGGGAGGTCACAGTACGGGGCGGGTGGTCACAGTATGGGGGCGGGAGGTCACAGTACGGGGGCGGGAGGTCACAGTACGGGGCGGGAGGTCACAGTACGGGGCGGGAGGTCACAGTACGGGGGCGGGAGGTCACAGTACGGGGCGGGAGGTCACAGTACGGGGGCGGGAGGTCACAGTACGGGGGCGGGAGGTCACAGTACGGGGCGGGAGGTCACAGTACGGGGCGGGAGGTCACAGTACGGGGGCGGGAGGTCACAGTACGGGGGCGGGAGGTCACAGTACGGGGCGGGAGGTCACAGTACATGGACCTAGGACGACAGAACCTGCCTGTGGGCTACAGAAAGTAATATGGTGTTTAACGAAGATAAGTTCCAGCTCACGCGCTACGGAAAAAAGGAAAATATAAAAACGGAAACCAGGTACAAAACTCAGTCAAATTAAAACATAGAACGAAAAGGCAATGTATAGTACCTATACTTCCACTACACATAACTGGCCGACCCCTCACAGTGTTCAAGAGAGAACTATCAACATCAGAGGCCCGAGACTGTTCAACACGCTTCCACTACACATAAGGGACATAACTGGTCGACCCCTCACAGTGTTCAAGAGAGAACTATCAACATCAGAGGCCCGAGACTGTTCAACACGCTTCCACTACACATAAGGGACATAACTGGTCGACCCCTCACAGTGTTCAAGAGAGAACTATCAACATCAGAGGCCCGAGACTGTTCAACACGCTTCCACTACACATAAGGGACATAACTGGCCGACCCCTCACAGTGTTCAAGAGAGAACTATCAACATCAGAGGCCCGAGACTGTTCAACACGCTTCCACTACACATAAGGGACATAACTGGCCGACCCCTCACAGTGTTCAAGAGAGAACTATCAACATCAGAAGCCCGAGACTGTTCAACACGCTTCCACTACACATAAGGGACATAACTGGTCGACCCCTCACAGTGTTCAAGAGAGAACTATCAACATCAGAGGCCCGAGACTGTTCAACACGCTTCCACTACACATAAGGGGCATAACTGGCCGACCCCTCACAGTGTTCAAGAGAGAACTATCAACATCAGAGGCCCGAGACTGTTCAACACGCTTCCACTACACATAAGGGACATAACTGGTCGACCCCTCACAGTGTTCAAGAGAGAACTATCAACATCAGAGGCCCGAGACTGTTCAACACGCTTCCACTACACATAAGGGACATAACTGGTCGACCCCTCACAGTGTTCAAGAGAGAACTATCAACATCAGAGGCCCGAGACTGTTCAACACGCTTCCACTACACATAAGGGACATAACTGGTCGACCCCTCACAGTGTTCAAGAGAGAACTATCAACATCAGAAGCCCGAGACTGTTCAACACGCTTCCACTACACATAAGGGACATAACTGGTCGACCCCTCACAGTGTTCAAGAGAGAACTATCAACATCAGAGGCCCGAGACTGTTCAACACGCTTCCACTACACATAAGGGGCATAACTGGCCGACCCCTCACAGTGTTCAAGAGAGAACTATCAACATCAGAGGCCCGAGACTGTTCAACACGCTTCCACTACACATAAGGGACATAACTGGTCGACCCCTCACAGTGTTCAAGAGAGAACTATCAACATCAGAGGCCCGAGACTGTTCAACACGCTTCCACTACACATAAGGGACATAACTGGTCGACCCCTCACAGTGTTCAAGAGAGAACTATCAACATCAGAAGCCCGAGACTGTTCAACACGCTTCCACTACACATAAGGGACATAACTGGTCGACCCCTCACAGTGTTCAAGAGAGAACTATCAACATCAGAGGCCCGAGACTGTTCAACACGCTTCCACTACACATAAGGGACATAACTGGTCGACCCCTCACAGTGTTCAAGAGAGAACTATCAACATCAGAGGCCCGAGACTGTTCAACACGCTTCCACTACACATAAGGGACATAACTGGTCGACCCCTCACAGTGTTCAAGAGAGAACTATCAACATCAGAGGCCCGAGACTGTTCAACACGCTTCCACTACACATAAGGGACATAACTGGCCGACCCCTCACAGTGTTCAAGAGAGAACTATCAACATCAGAGGCCCGAGACTGTTCAACACGCTTCCACTACACATAAGGGACATAACTGGCCGACCCCTCACAGTGTTCAAGAGAGAACTATCAACATCAGAGGCCCGAGACTGTTCAACACGCTTCCACTACACATAAGGGACATAACTGGTCGACCCCTCACAGTGTTCAAGAGAGAACTATCAACATCAGAGGCCCGAGACTGTTCAACACGCTTCCACTACACATAAGGGACATAACTGGCCGACCCCTCACAGTGTTCAAGAGAGAACTATCAACATCAGAGGCCCGAGACTGTTCAACACGCTTCCACTACACATAAGGGACATAACTGGTCGACCCCTCACAGTGTTCAAGAGAGAACTATCAACATCAGAGGCCCGAGACTGTTCAACACGCTTCCACTACACATAAGGGACATAACTGGCCGACCCCTCACAGTGTTCAAGAGAGAACTATCAACATCAGAGGCCCGAGACTGTTCAACACGCTTCCACTACACATAAGGGACATAACTGGCCGACCCCTCACAGTGTTCAAGAGAGAACTATCAACATCAGAGGCCCGAGACTGTTCAACACGCTTCCACTACACATAAGGGACATAACTGGCCGACCCCTCACAGTGTTCAAGAGAGAACTATCAACATCAGAGGCCCGAGACTGTTCAACACGCTTCCACTACACATAAGGGACATAACTGGCCGACCCCTCACAGTGTTCAAGAGAGAACTATCAACATCAGAGGCCCGAGACTGTTCAACACGCTTCCACTACACATAAGGGACATAACTGGTCGACCCCTCACAGTGTTCAAGAGAGAACTATCAACATCAGAGGCCCGAGACTGTTCAACACGCTTCCACTACACATAAGGGGCATAACTGGCCGACCCCTCACAGTGTTCAAGAGAGAACTATCAACATCAGAGGCCCGAGACTGTTCAACACGCTTCCACTACACATAAGGGACATAACTGGCCGACCCCTCACAGTGTTCAAGAGAGAACTATCAACATCAGAGGCCCGAGACTGTTCAACACGCTTCCACTACACATAAGGGACATAACTGGCCGACCCCTCACAGTGTTCAAGAGAGAACTATCAACATCAGAGGCCCGAGACTGTTCAACACGCTTCCACTACACATAAGGGACATAACTGGCCGACCCCTCACAGTGTTCAAGAGAGAACTATCAACATCAGAGGCCCGAGACTGTTCAACACGCTTCCACTACACATAAGGGACATAACTGGTCGACCCCTCACAGTGTTCAAGAGAGAACTATCAACATCAGAGGCCCGAGACTGTTCAACACGCTTCCACTACACATAAGGGACATAACTGGCCGACCCCTCACAGTGTTCAAGAGAGAACTATCAACATCAGAGGCCCGAGACTGTTCAACACGCTTCCACTACACATAAGGGGCATAACTGGCCGACCCCTCACAGTGTTCAAGAGAGAACTATCAACATCAGAGGCCCGAGACTGTTCAACACGCTTCCACTACACATAAGGGACATAACTGGCCGACCCCTCACAGTGTTCAAGAGAGAACTATCAACATCAGAGGCCCGAGACTGTTCAACACGCTTCCACTACACATAAGAGGCATAACTGGCCGACCCCTCACAGTGTTCAAGAGAGAACTATCAACATCAGAAGCCCGAGACTGTTCAACACGCTTCCACTACACATAAGGGATACAACTGGCCGACCCCTCACAGTGTTCAAGAGAGAACTATCAACATCAGAGGCCCGAGACTGTTCAACACGCTTCCACTACACATAAGGGACATAACTGGCCGACCCCTCACAGTGTTCAAGAGAGAACTATCAACATCAGAGGCCCGAGACTGTTCAACACGCTTCCACTACACATAAGGGGCATAACTGGCCGACCCCTCACAGTGTTCAAGAGAGAACTATCAACATCAGAAGCCCGAGACTGTTCAACACGCTTCCACTACACATAAGG
>NC_091184.1:38753821-38762045 GCF_040958095.1 Procambarus clarkii | reverse complement strand
CCGTTATGTAGATGACATATTCGTAATAGTAAAAGACTCAGATGAACTAATTGACCTAAAAAGACACCTAGAGAGAGAGTCAGTACTCCGATTTACACATGAAAATAGTGAAAATAACAGTCTGCCATTCTTGGATGTACTAATAACAAAAACAGGGACCTCTTTAAGCACCAACGTATATACCAAGGCCACCAACATAGGATTATGCCTGAACGGCAGAAGTGAGTGCCCCCAAAGATACAAAGCCAGTGTTCTCAATGCTTATATTCGTCGAGCGCTTACCCACTGCTCTGAAT
This sequence comes from Procambarus clarkii, assembly GCF_040958095.1. Lineage (NCBI taxonomy): Eukaryota > Metazoa > Arthropoda > Malacostraca > Decapoda > Cambaridae > Procambarus > Procambarus clarkii. The sequence continues at coordinate 38,761,749 of NC_091184.1, read as the reverse complement.
GGAGCAACGTGAGTAGAGAGTTTGAAAGAGTAACTCAGGTATTGGTGAACAACGGATATAGCAACGCGGAAATAAACGCTGCTATAAGAAGACACTTGGACCGTTGGTATAATTCAGAACCTAGAACAGAAACCACAACACCCCCAATAAAATTATATTACAAATCAACCATGCACAGTGAACATATAAAAGAGGAAAGAATAATGAAAGAAATAATCCGTAAAGGAGTAAAAAGCACTACTCCTAACCAAAACATAAACCTGATAATATTCTACAAAACCAAGAAGACTTCCGAACTCCTTATCAAAAACAGCCCGAAGCCGACGGAGAACCCTCTACAGCAGTCAAGCGTTGTATACATGTACACTTGCCCCCACGAAGGATGTAACCTTCAATGTAAGTACATAGGTATGACGTCGACCAAGCTGACGAGGCGTTTGACATGCCATCTTCAATCTGGTGCCCCTAGGAATCACATGAGACAAGCCCATGACATTACTCTAACAAGAGAAATGTTGAACAAGAATACTTGCATAATAGACAAAACCCAAGATTCAAGAAGATTACAAATTCTTGAGGCAATTCACATAAGAATAGAGCGACCTACCATGAACACCCAAATCACGGAACTATTTACTCTACCCACCATGAGAGTAAGGACAAGACAAGAACATATCGATGCCAACACAGAAGACAATGTCCAACATAACAGGCCAATTACACTGGATTAATCTTTGTGTTTAGATAGGAGATGCCTCGTATGGGCCAATAAGCCTTCTGCAGCCCCTATGTTTATCCCTTATGTATCCCCCCATGTTTTCACCTTCATTGTATTATCACCTGACCTAATGCGGGTATAAAATCAACTAGTATTGTAAGATCTGTTCACTTGAGAATGAACCATGGAGGTTCGAAACGTCGTGCAAATTATACAAATAAGCGTAATACACTCTATAGTAAATCACTTCTTTTCTTCACTTTAAAAGTACGAAAATGAGTTTTGGAGAACTCCTATTTCAATTAAGCCCTGATGCTAAGAAAATAGTTAGAGGGATAGAAGCCCTAAACCAGAAAATAATAAATACAGAATATGCGGTCATATTCAATGAAACATGTTTGAAAGAAAACCTGCTGCCAGTATACACCAATATATATATATATATATATATATATATATATATATATATATATATATATATATATATATATATATATATATATATATATATATATATATATATATATATATTAACGAAACAGGTAATATCATCAGAAAACCCCTTTGGACAATTGGACAATTGGACACATACAAAACATTATATAAGAATGCGAATAATAAATTACGTGGATAAAATAATGACTGTGTAAATAATGGAGAAGGAATGGGGGCCATCGCTGCCCCTTGAAGCCCTGATACATCATGGCCGCCAGCTATGTCTTCAATCTCTGGTAACTGCTTAGTGAAAATGTTTGGAAATTGAAAATGCTTATTCGTGTCCCAGAGTGGTGACCGTGGGGCCAGGTGAGTGTGTACTGTAGTGTCTTGTTGATGTGTTGTCATGGGGTGAGTGAGTGTCGAGTTGAGCTCTGGCTCTTGGGTCCCGCCTCTCAACTGTCAATCAACCTGTGTACAGATTAGTGAGCCTATGGGGTTCAATTTTCATCCGTGTGTTCCACTTTTACATTATTGTGTGTGAACCTTATTTATTATTTTCCACCCTTGTGTGACCCTTGTTCATCCTTGAATATCTTTATGTTCAGTCATGTTCATGTTCATTAACCCTGGTTCACCCTGTCCTATGCTGTCTGGTTGGCCAGTGTTCGGGTTTGTTAATTATTATTGACCTTTACATTACCCTTACCCATCATTGTTCACCCTAGCATTTCTCACTAACTCATCATCACACTAGCTCATCCCTGTTCAACCTACCTCAGGTGTTCTACCCTCATTCGTTTTAATTGGAAACAAAGGTAAAAATGAATTTAAAGGAAGACCTTTCTAAAGCCTATGTAAACTATGGTCGTGAGTTCTCACATATGTTGCTCACATATCTTCCCAGAGGAGCTGGGTGTTGGTTCAAGACTTCCCAGAGTAGCTGGGTGTTGGTACAAGACTTCCCAGAGGAGCTGAGTGTTGGTACAAGACTTCCCAGAGGAGCTGGGTGTTGGTACAAGACTTCCCAGAGGAGCTGGGTGTTGGTACAAGACTTCCCAGAGGAGCTGGGTGTTGGTACAAGACTTCCCAGAGGAGCTGAGTGTTGGTACAAGACTTCCCAGAGGAGCTGAGTGTTGGTACAAGACTTCCCAGAGGAGCTGAGTGTTGGTACAAGACTTCCCAGAGGAGCTGGGTGTTGGTACAAGACTTCCCAGAGGAGCTGGGTGTTGGTACAAGACTTCCCAGAGGAGCTGGGTGTTGGTACAAGACTTCCCAGAGGAGCTGGGTGTTGGTACAAGACTTCCCAGAGTAGCTGGGTGTTGGTACAAGACTTCCCAGAGGAGCTGAGTGTTGGTACAAGACTTCCCAGAGGAGCTGGGTGTTGGTACAAGACTTCCCAGAGGAGCTGGGTGTTGGTACAAGACTCCCCAGAGGAGCTGAGTGTTGGTACAAGACTTCCCAGAGGAGCTGGGTGTTGGTACAAGACTTCCCAGAGGAGCTGGGTGTTGGTACAAGACTCCCCAGAGGAGCTGAGTGTTGGTACAAGACTTCCCAGAGGAGCTGGGTGTTGGTACAAGACTTCCCAGAGGAGCTGGGTGTTGGTACAAGACTTCCCAGAGGAGCTGAGTGTTGGTACAAGACTTCCCAGAGGAGCTGAGTGTTGGTACAAGACTTCCCAGAGGAGCTGAGTGTTGGTACAAGACTTCCCAAAGGAGCTGAGTGTTGGTACAAGACTTCCAAGAGGAGCTGAGTGTTGGTACAAGACTTCCCAGAGGAGCTGAGTGTTGGTACAAGACTTCCCAGAGGAGCTGGGTGTTGGTACAAGACTTCCCAGAGGAGCTGAGTGTTGGTACAAGACTTCCCAGAGGAGCTGAGTGTTGGTACAAGACTTCCCAGAGGAGCTGAGTGTTGGTACAAGACTTCCCAGAGGAGCTGGGTGTTGGTACAAGACTTCCCAGAGGAGCTGAGTGTTGGTACAAGACTTCCCAGAGGAGCTGAGTGTTGGTACAAGACTTCCCAGAGGAGCTGGGTGTTGGTACAAGACTTCCCAGAGGAGCTGAGTGTTGGTACAAGACTTCCCAGAGGAGCTGAGTGTTGGTACAAGACTTCCCAGAGGAGCTGAGTGTTGGTACAAGACTTCCCAGAGGAGCTGGGTGTTGGTACAAGACTTCCCAGAGGAGCTGGGTGTTGGTACAAGACTTCCCAGAGGAGCTGGGTGTTGGTACAAGACTTCCCAGAGGAGCTGAGTGTTGGTACAAGACTTCCCAGAGGAGCTGAGTGTTGGTACAAGACTTCCCAGAGGAGCTGGGTGTTGGTACAAGACTTCCCAGTGGAGCTGAGTGTTGGTACAAGACTTCCCAGAGGAGCTGAGTGTTGGTACAAGACTTCCCAGAGCTGAGTGTTGGTACAAGACTTCCCAGAGGAGCTGGGTGTTGGTACAAGACTTCCCAAAGGTGCTGGGTGTTGGTACAAGACTTCCCAGAGAGCTGGGTGTTGGTACAAGACTTCCCAGAGGAGCTGAGTGTTGGTACAAGACTTCCCAGAGGAGCTGGGTGTTGGTACAAGACTTCCCAGAGGAGCTGGGTGTTGGTACAAGACTTCCCAGAGGAGCTGGGTGTTGGTACAAGACAGTGATAAATAATATTCTCCTTTGCATATCATTCTTCACTCATTAAGATGTTTGAGATTCCTACAGGTAAAGAAATTCATTAACCGTACACACCTGTGGTATGATCATTGTGTTTGCTGATACAAACATATTCATCGCCTTCTCAATCATTCTCTCTGTGTCTCCCTCATCACCCGACCTCGTCTGGTGTTGTGAAGTAGCAGGTCCCACGGAGGGTTGTGAGGCGGCTGTGACACGACTGATCATTATAGCTCGCTGACCCGGAAACCTCCTGATGGCAGGGCGCTTCAGACAGTCTGATCAAGGCCTCAATGGCAAGTCTCTTTTAAAAGCTGGAGGAAGAGCCGGGAGACGCGACGGGAAGGGAGTATAGCCGTGGGATGATTGAGGCGATGAAGGAGGGAGATGGTGGAGCAGGAGGATGTGGAAGAGGAAGCAGTTGGAGGAGGAGGCAAGAGGAGAATGGACACGGTGGAGGAGAGTTGAGGTTGGCGATGTTTGAGGGGGACAAGAGGGTAAAGGGAAGTGTTGGTCGCCTGTCTAAGTGTGTGAAGCTGCTCTCTGTCTTCACGGTGGCTCCTGCAACCTTCTACTTGTAAATTTGTCAACTTCCTTCCCAAATGAAGAGCATAACAAACAAAAGATTCGTCCGTCATATTCAATAAAACACACACACACACACACACACACACAAGTTGACCACCCCGGGTAAAGCCCTGGTTGGGCTCCAGTTCGGGGCCTCCAGAACCTCCCAGCGAATTCAGTAAAGTTCCGGGTTGGTCGACTTTTGTACCATCGTAGCCGAGTCGGTTAAGGCAGTTGTCTGAGAATCACCAGAACGCGAGTTTAAGTCACTCTAATGCCTCAAAATTATGATTATTATTATTATTATATATATATATATATATATATATATATATATATATATATATATATATTTAACCATATTAATCCGGCAACTTGGTATACACATATACGGAAACTCTGATGCGAGGAACCGATTTGGAGAAATACGATCCATGAAAAGGAACCGTGGAACGATTACCTCCAAAGATCAAAGGTTCCAGCGTCATCTGGTCCCAAATATCAACTTCAGATTGGACGGTTAAACTGATTAAATCGCTGGTCGACCACAGAAAACGGGAAGCTGGAATCGATTATGGTTTGAGGAAACAGAAAACAGGATAAGGGAAATGTTGGCTGTAGAACGGGATCTAGACAGAGACAAGAAGAAACGGTGGAGTGGGCAACCTGTCCTCTTACAAAGAACGTCGCATTTCGATCGTAGGCGTTACACAAGGCCAAAAATTGTCGTTCTAGAAAATGGAAGTGGTCGCGAAAGCGACGTATTATCCCGTTTTCTGTGTTGGGTCCTCTGGTAGGTTAGGAAAGAATACTTTAAATCAACCGTTTTCTTGACATTGGGGTATACCTTAGAGAGACGTTTTGGAGTGTGAACTTTCTTATGAGAAAATGTCTCTTTGTACTATATTGTGAAAAACGAATAGAAACAGAATTGCATATAACATAACCCCTTCCAGAACGATCGTTACACAACGGTTATACTACAATAATCTGAAAAGAATCCAGCAATTAAACCAAAAACGGAGGTTGAAACTAAAATAGATCAGTAGTGTCTGTGGGCGATCACAGAAAATGGGTTCACACGGGCCTTCACCGACAGCCGGGACTGGGGCCAGATTCACGAAAGCACTTACGCAAGCACTTACGAACGTGTACATCTTTCCTCAATCTTTGACGGCTTTGGTTACATTTATTAAACAGTTTACAAGCATAAAAACTTGCCAATCAACTGTTGTTATTGTTATAAACAGCCTCCTGGTGCTTCGGAGCTCATTAACTGTTTAATAATTGTAAACAAAGCCGCCAAAGATTGAGAAAAGATGTACAGGTTCGTAAGTGCTTTCGTGAATCTGGCCCCTGGCCTATATAACCGGGTTTTGTGAGACGCTTTGATCTCTCTCTCCTGATACCCGACACTACGATTAATCGGGAATTATGTCGGTGTAAAACTAGGATTATGGTCTTTCATTTGAGTCTACATCTGAACATTGCTTTTTCCTCTCGCGATTCAACATTAATATCTCACTTTTTATTATTGTTCGTTTTTTTTTAGTTTTGTTGGCTGATTAAATGAGTATCGAAATATATATTGTTTCATGTTACAGCAGTTTTAATGTAGTTAGCATCATAGTTATTATTATTATTATTATTATTATTATTATTATTATTATTATTATTATTATTATTATTTTAGTAAAAATTAAGTTACTATAACTGATATAAGTTATAGTAGTAGCAATAACAGTAGCTATAGCAACAAAAATTAGCTACAAGTATTACTTAAAACAGTAATAATAATTACGAAATTGAAAGCAATGATACAATAATGTGCTCAGCATACGACACAGTTGAGCTCCAGTTGGTGACCAACATGTGCACGTAATACTATATTGTGATCATGTTAAGAGACTAATGTGTTCCTCGTGGCTGGCCAGTAAGTTATTGTGGTGCTCGTAGTAATCTTTCCCTCGGCTGATCTAAACCAGTTAACTGCTGAAGCTGTTGTGTGCTCTAGTGGCCACCTGTGTTATGAGGCGGCGCTCGCTTCTCACAGACTCTGCTAACCGACCATTACCATCATGTGAGCCTCGCCCCGTGTGAACCTCGCCCCGTGTGAACCTCGCCCCGTGTGAACCTCGCCCCGTGTGAGCCTCGCCCCGTGTGAGCCTCGCCCCGTGTGAGCCTCGCCCCGTGTGAACCTCGCCCCGTGTGAACCTCGCCCCGTGTGAACCTCGCCCCGTGTGAGCCTCGCCCCGTGTGAACCTCGCCCCGTGTGAACCTCGCCCCGTGTGAACCTCGCCCCGTGTGAGCCTCGCCCCGTGTGAGCCTCGCCCCGTGTGAGCCTCGCCCCGTGTGAACCTCGCCCCGTGTGAGCCTCGCCCCGTGTGAACCTCGCCCCGTGTGAGCCTCGCCCCGTGTGAACCTCGCCCCGTGTGAACCTCGCCCCGTGTGAACCTCGCCCCGTGTGAGCCTCGCCCCGTGTGAACCTCGCCCCGTGTGAGCCTCGCCCCGTGTGAACCTCGCCCCGTGTGAGCCTCGCCCCGTGTGAGCCTCGTCCCGTGTGAGCCTTGCCCCGTGTGAACCTCGCCCCGTGTGAGCCTCGCCCCGTGTGAACCTCGCCCCGTGTGAGCCTCGCCCCGTGTGAACCTCGCCCCGTGTGAACCTCGCCCCGTGTGAACCTCGCCCCGTGTGAGCCTCGCCCCGTGTGAACCTCGCCCCGTGTGAGCCTCGCCCCGTGTGAACCTCGCCCCGTGTGAGCCTCGCCCCGTGTGAGCCTCGTCCCGTGTGAGCCTCGCCCCGTGTGAACCTCGCCCCGTGTGAGCCTCGCCCCGTGTGAGCCTCGCCCCGTGTGAACCTCGCCCCGTGTGAGCCTCGTCCCGTGTGAACCTCGCCCCGTGTGAGCCTCGTCCCGTGTGAGCCTTGCCCCGTGTGAACCTCGCCCCGTGTGAACCTCGCCCCGTGTGAGCCTCGCCCCGTGTGAACCTCGCCCCGTGTGAGCCTCGCCCCGTGTGAACCTCGCCCCGTGTGAGCCTCGCCCCGTGTGAGCCTCGTCCCGTGTGAACCTCGCCCCGTGTGAGCCTCGCCCCGTGTGAACCTCGCCCCGTGTGAGCCTCGCCCCGTGTGAACCTCGCCCCGTGTGAACCTCGCCCCGTGTGAACCTCGCCCCGTGTGAACCTCGCCCCGTGTGAACCTCGCCCCGTGTGAACCTCGCCCCACGGGAGCAAGCGGTGATGTACTTAAGAGCCAGCAGACGCCATGCAGACTCCAGCTTAGTGTGCTGAAACTTCTGATTGAAAAGCGTATATTTCTTCCTGTTGAGTCGGGAATGCGAGTGCCTTGGCAGTCCAGGGATGTGAGTTCGATCCCAATGTATGACCTAAATATTTTCCTTAATAATTTATACCCTACACATTTTCCTTGAGAACAACCGTGAATTGCGAATGTTTTCAACGGGATATAACTCTCCAGCTGTTCTTACATATTGGGAACTACTAACATGTGTAACAAATGTAGATCCTCTCTGTTCAATGCTTCCCTTCTATAGCAACTCACACTCCC
>NC_091184.1:38706321-38748821 GCF_040958095.1 Procambarus clarkii | reverse complement strand
AACCAACCCTACCTAACCTAATCTAACCTATCTTTATAGGTTAGGTTAGGTTAGGTAGCCGAAAATGTTAGGTTAGGTTAGGTTAGGTAGGTTAGGTAGTCGAAAAAGCATTAGTTCATCAAAAGTTGGCTTAATAGGCAAATCGGGCCTTGCATAGTAGGCTGAGAAGTGCGTTCTGGCTACTAGGTACGACATATATATATATATATATATATATATATTATATAAACTCATCGCTACAACAAAGCAAGAGTTGGAAGAGAGGCGGGAAGGAGAAGGGTAAGCAGGAAAAGATAGATAAGGAGGAACTTAGTAATAGGAAGAAAGACGAAGGGGAGGAGAGGGAAGAAAAGCAAAAACCAATATAAAAAGTAAGAAAACCCCATTGTCTTAGCGTGAAGAACAAATAGAACAATACCGAATGTTTTCCTACACATAGAACATTATTTTCTCTCTTCAAAAATTGTTATTTAGGTTTTCATTCACATCCGCGTCCCAAAACTGAGCTCTCTGAAATATTTAAATACAGTTAAATCCCCAGAGCTGTCGCGAGCTCTCAACGCTCTCAGGTATATAGAGTTCCTAGAGCATATTAGTGAGTGCTCTGCGGCCGTCGCTCTGTTCACGCTCTGGTGAAAAATGGTTAGAGCAGGGTATTTGTGCATGTGTCTAGAGCACCGGTGTTGGGCTTATTGTTGGGGGGTGGTGGTGGTGGTGGTGGTGGAGAGTGGTTGTGGGGGTGGTGGTGGTGGTGGAGAGTGGTTGTGGGGGTGGTGGTGGTGGTGGAGAGTGGTTGTGGGGGTGGTGGTGGTGGTGGAGAGTGGTTGTGGGGGTGGTGGTAGTGTTGGAGAGTGGTTGTGGGAGTGGTGGTGGTGGTGGTGGTGGAGAGTGGTTGTGGGGGTGGTGGTGGTGGTGGTGGTGGTGGTGGTGGTGGTGGTGTTGGAGAGTAGTTGTGGGGGTGGTGGTAGTGGTGGTAGTGGTGTAGTGTACACTAGTAATCACACTAGTATGCTCTACACCACCACAATACACTAGTATACACTACACCACCACAATACACTAGTATACACTACACCACCACAATACATTAGTATACACTACACCACCACAATACACTAGTATACTCTACACCACCACAATACACTAGTATACACTACACCACCACAATACACTAGTATACTCTACACCACCACAATACACTAGTATACTCTACACCACCACAATACACTAGTATACACTACACCACCACAATACACTAGTATACTCTACACCACCACAATACACTAGTATACACTACACCACCACAATACACTAGTATACTCTACACCACCACAATACACTAGTATACTCTACACCACCACAATACACTAGTATACACTACACCACCACAATACACTAGTATACACTACACCACCACAATACACTAGTATACTCTACACCACCACAATACACTAGTATACTCTACACCACCACAATACACTAGTATACTCTACACCACCATAATACACTAGTATACTCTACACCACCACAATACACTAGTATACACTACACCACCACAATACACTAGTATACTCTACACCACCACAATACACTAGTATACACTACACCACCACAATACACTAGTATACTCTACACCACCACAATACACTAGTATACACTACACCACCACAATACACTAGTATACACTACACCACCACAATACACTAGTATACACTACACCACCACAATACACTAGTATACTCTACACCACCACAATACACTAGTATACACTACACCACAACAATACACTAGTATACTCTACACCACCACAATACACTAGTATACTCTACACCACCACAATACACTAGTATACACTACACCACCACAATACACTAGTATACACTACACCACCACAATACACTAGTATACTCTACACCACCACAATACACTAGTATACTCTACACCACCACAATACACTAGTATACTCTACACCACCACAATACACTAGTATACACTACACCACCACAATACACTAGTATACACTACACCACCACAATACACTAGTATACTCTACACCACCACAATACACTAGTATACTCTACACCACCACAATACACTAGTATACACCACCACAATACACTAGTATACACCACACCACCACAATACACCAGTATACTCTACACCACCACAATTCACTAGTATACTCTACACCACCACAATACACTAGTATACACCACACCACCACAATACACCAGTATACTCTACACCACCACAATACACCAGTATACACCACACCACCACAATACACCAGTATACTCTACACCACCACAATACACTAGTATACACTACACCACCACAATACACTAGTATACACCACCACAATACACTAGTATACACCACCACAATACACTAGTATACTCTACACCACCACAATACACTAGTATACACTACACCACCACAATACACTAGTATACTCTACACCACCACAATACACTAGTATACTCTACACCACCACAATACACTAGTATACACTACACCACCACAATACACCAGTATACACTACACCACCAAAATACACTAGTATACACCACCACAATACACTAGTATACACCACCACAATACACCAGTATACACTACACCACCACAATACACTAGTATACACCACACCACCACAATACACTAGTATACACCACCACAATACACTAGTATACACCACCACAATACACTAGTATACACCACCACAATACACTAGTATACACCACCACAATACACTAGTATACACTACACCACCACAATACACTAGTATACACTACACCACCACAATACACTAGTATACTCTACACCACCACAATACACTAGTATACACCACCACAATACACTAGTATACACCACCACAATACACTAGTATACACCACCACAATACACTAGTATACACCACCACAATACACCAGTATACACTACACCACCACAATACACTAGTATACACCACCACAATACACTAGTATACACCACCACAATACACTAGTATACACCACCACAATACACCAGTATACACTACACCACCACAATACACTAGTATAATCTACACCAGCACAATACACTAGTATACACTACACCACCACAATACACTAGTATACACCACACCACCACAATACACTAGTATACACTACACCACCACAATACACTAGTATACACTACACCACCACAATACACTAGTATACACTACACCACCACAATACACTAGTATACACCACACCACCACAATACACTAGTATACACCACACCACCACAATACACTAGTATACACCACACCACCACAATACACTAGTATACACTACACCACCACAATACACCAGTATACACTACACCACCACAATACACTAGTATACACTACACCACCACAATACACCAGTATACACTACACCACCATAATACACTAGTATACACCACCACAATACACTAGTATACACCACCACAATACACTAGTATAATCTACACCACCACAATACACTAGTATACACCACCACAATACACTAGTATACACTACACCACCACAATACACTAGTATACACCACCACAATACACTAGTATACACCACCACAATACACTAGTATACAACACCACAATACACTAGTATACACCACCACAATACACCAGTATACACTACACCACCACAATACACTAGTATACACCACCACAATACACTAGTATACACCACCACAATACACTAGTATACAACACCACAATACACCAGTATACACTACACCACCACAATACACTAGTATGCACCACCACAATACACTAGTATACACCACCACAATACACCAGTATACACTACACCACCACAATACACTAGTATACACCACCACAATACACCAGTATACACTACACCACCACAATACACTAGTATACTCTACACCACCACAATACACTAGTATACACTACACCACCACAATACACTAGTATACACTACACCACCACAATACACTAGTATACACCACCACAATACACTAGTATACACCACCACAATACACTAGTATACTCTACACCACCACAATACACTAGTATACTCTACACCACCACAATACACTAGTATACACCACCACAATACACCAGTATAATCTACACCACCACAATACACTAGTATACACCACCACAATACACTAGTATACACCACCACAATACACTAGTATACACTACACCACCACAATACACCAGTATAATCTACACCACCACAATACACCAGTATAATCTACACCACCACAATACACTAGTATACACCACCACAATACACTAGTATACACCACCACAATACACTAGTATACACTACACCACCACAATACACTAGTATACACCACCACAATACACTAGTATACACTACACCACCACAATACACTAGTATACACCACCACAATACACTAGTATACACCACCACAATACACTAGTATACACCACCACAATACACCAGTATACACCACCACAATACACTAGTATACACTACACCACCACAATACACTAGTATACACCACCACAATACACCAGTATACACTACACCACCACAATACACTAGTATACTCTACACCACCACAATACACTAGTATACTTTACACCACCACAATACACTAGTATACACCACCACAATACACCAGTATACACTACACCACCACAATACACTAGTATACACCACCACAATACACTAGTATACACCACCACAATACACTAGTATACACCACACCACCACAATACACTAGTATACACCACCACAATACACCAGTATACACTACACCACCACAATACACTAGTATACACCACCACAATACACTAGTATACACCACACCACCACAATACACTAGTATACACCACCACAATACACCAGTATACTCTACACCACCACAATACACTAGTATACACCACCACAATACACCAGTATACACTACACCACCACAATACACTAGTATACTCTACACCACCACAATACACCAGTATACACTACACCACCACAATACACCAGTATACACCACCACAATACACCAATATACACCACTACAATACACCAGTATACACTACACCACCACAATACACTAGTATACACCACCACAATACACTAGTATACACCACCACAATACACCAGTATACACTACACCACCACAATACACTAGTGTACACTACACCACCACAATACACTAGTATACTCTACACCACCACAATACACTAGTATACACCACCACAATACACTAGTATACTCTACACCACCACAATACACTAGTATACACCACCACAATACACTAGTATTCAACACCACAATACACGAGTATACACCACCACAATACACCAGTATACTCTACACCACCACAATACACTAGTATACAACACCACAATACACTAGTATACACCACCACAATACACTAGTATACTCTACACCACCACAATACACTAGTATACTCTACACCACCACAATACACTAGTATACTCTACACCACCATAATACACTAGTATACTCTACACCACCACAATACACTAGTATACACTACACCACCACAATACACTAGTATACTCTACACCACCACAATACACTAGTATACACCACCACAATACACCAGTATACTCTACACCACCACAATAAACTAGTATACACCACCACAATACACTAGTATACACCACCACAATACACTAGTATACTCTACACCACCACAATACACTAGTATACACCACCACAATACACTAGTATACACCACCACAATACACTAGTATACACCACCACAATACACTAGTATACTCTACACCACCACAATACACTAGTATACACCACCACAATACACCAGTATACTCTACACCACCACAATACACTAGTATACACCACCACAATACACTAGTATACACCACCACAATACACTAGTATACACCACCACAATACACTAGTATACACCACCACAATACACCAGTATACACCACCACAATACACCAGTATACTCTACACCACCACAATACACTAGTATACACCACCACAATACACCAGTATACTCTACACCACCACAATACACTAGTATACACCACCACAATACACTAGTATACACCACCACAATACACTAGTATACACCACCACAATACACTAGTATACACCACCACAATACACCAGTATACACCACCACAATACACCAGTATACTCTACACCACCACAATACACTAGTATACACCACCACAATACACCAGTATACTCTACACCACCACAATACACTAGTATACACCACCACAATACACTAGTATACACCACCACAATACACTAGTATACACCACCACAATACACTAGTATACACCACCACAATACACTAGTATACACCACCACAATACACCAGTATACACCACCACAATACACCAGTATACACCACCACAATACACCAGTATACTCTACACCACCACAATACACTAGTATACACCACCACAATACACCAGTATACTCTACACCACCACAATACACTAGTATACTCTACACCACCACAATACACTAGTATACACCACCACAATACACCAGTATACTCTACACCACCACAATACACTAGTATACTCTACACCACCACAATACACTAGTATACACCACCACAATACACCAGTATACTCTACACCACCACAATAAACTAGTATACACCACCACAATACACTAGTATACACCACCACAATACACTAGTATACTCTACACCACCACAATACACTAGTATACACCACCACAATACACTAGTATACACCACCACAATACACCAGTATACACCACCACAATACACCAGTATACTCTACACCACCACAATACACTAGTATACACCACCACAATACACCAGTATACTCTACACCACCACAATACACTAGTATACACCACCACAATACACCAGTATACACTACACCACCACAATACACTAGTATACTCTACACCACCACAATACACCAGTATACACTACACCACCACAATACACCAGTATACACCACCACAATACACCAATATACACCACTACAATACACCAGTATACACTACACCACCACAATACACTAGTATACACCACCACAATACACTAGTATACACCACCACAATACACCAGTATACACTACACCACCACAATACACTAGTGTACACTACACCACCACAATACACTAGTATACTCTACACCACCACAATACACTAGTATACACCACCACAATACACTAGTATACAACACCACAATACACTAGTATACACCACCACAATACACCAGTATACTCTACACCACCACAATACACTAGTATACAACACCACAATACACTAGTATACACCACCACAATACACTAGTATACTCTACACCACCACAATACACTAGTATACTCTACACCACCACAATACACTAGTATACTCTACACCACCATAATACACTAGTATACTCTACACCACCACAATACACTAGTATACACTACACCACCACAATACACTAGTATACTCTACACCACCACAATACACTAGTATACACCACCACAATACACCAGTATACTCTACACCACCACAATAAACTAGTATACACCACCACAATACACTAGTATACACCACCACAATACACTAGTATACTCTACACCACCACAATACACTAGTATACACCACCACAATACACTAGTATACACCACCACAATACACTAGTATACTCTACACCACCACAATACACTAGTATACACCACCACAATACACCAGTATACTCTACACCACCACAATACACTAGTATACACCACCACAATACACTAGTATACACCACCACAATACACTAGTATACACCACCACAATACACTAGTATACACCACCACAATACACCAGTATACACCACCACAATACACCAGTATACTCTACACCACCACAATACACTAGTATACACCACCACAATACACCAGTATACTCTACACCACCACAATACACTAGTATACACCACCACAATACACTAGTATACACCACCACAATACACTAGTATACACCACCACAATACACTAGTATACACCACCACAATACACCAGTATACACCACCACAATACACCAGTATACTCTACACCACCACAATACACTAGTATACACCACCACAATACACCAGTATACTCTACACCACCACAATACACTAGTATACACCACCACAATACACTAGTATACACCACCACAATACACTAGTATACACCACCACAATACACTAGTATACACCACCACAATACACCAGTATACACCACCACAATACACCAGTATACACCACCACAATACACCAGTATACTCTACACCACCACAATACACTAGTATACACCACCACAATACACCAGTATACTCTACACCACCACAATACACTAGTATACTCTACACCACCACAATACACTAGTATACACCACCACAATACACCAGTATACTCTACACCACCACAATACACTAGTATACTCTACACCACCACAATACACTAGTATACACCACCACAATACACCAGTATACTCTACACCACCACAATAAACTAGTATACACCACCACAATACACTAGTATACACCACCACAATACACTAGTATACTCTACACCACCACAATACACTAGTATACACCACCACAATACACTAGTATACACCACCACAATACACCAGTATACACCACCACAATACACCAGTATACTCTACACCACCACAATACACTAGTATACACCACCACAATACACCAGTATACTCTACACCACCACAATACACCAGTATACACCACCACAATACACTAGTATACACCACCACAATACACTAGTATACACCACCACAATACACTAGTATACACCACCACAATACACTAGTATACACCACCACAATACACCAGTATACACCACCACAATACACTAGTATACACCACCACAATACACTAGTATACACCACCACAATACACCAGTATACACCACCACAATACACCAGTATACACCACCACAATACACTAGTATACACCACCACAATACACTAGTATACACCACCACAATACACTAGTATACACCACCACAATACACCAGTATACACCACCACAATACACCAGTATACACCACCACAATACACTAGTATACACCACCACAATACAACTTCTGTAATCCATATATCTACGACACTAATGATCCAGTGGAAATTAATTTAAAAAAATATATATATTTTTTGGTTTATTTATAAAAAAAATGTATTTAATTACCTGATATCAAAATAAAATCACAGAGTTTTGCTTTGATGTTTTAAGTCCCGTCTGCTGTGTCTGCTGTGTCACTCCTGTGTGTCACAGCATGTCTGCTGTGCCTGCTGTGTCACTCCTGTGTGTCACAGCATGTCTGCTGTGCCTGCTGTGTCACTCCTGTGTGTCACAGCATGTCTGCTGTGCCTGCTGTGTCACTCCTGTGTGTCACAGCATGTCTGCTGTGCCTGCTGTGTCACTCCTGAGTGTCATAGCATGTCTGCTGTGTCACTCCTGTGTGTCACAGCATGTCTGCTGTGCCTGCTGTGTCACTCCTGTGTGTCAGAGCATGTCTGCTGTGCCTGCTGTGTCACTCCTGTGTGTCACTGCATGTCTGCTGTGTCACTCCTGTGTGTCACAGCATGTCTGCTGTGCCTGCTGTGTCACTCCTGTGTGTCACAGCATGTCTGCTGTGCCTGCTGTGTCACTCCTGTGTGTCACTGCATGTCTGCTGTGTCACTCCTGTGTGTCACAGCATGTCTGCTGTGTCACTCCTGTGTGTCACAGCATGTCTGCTGTGTCACTCCTGTGTGTCACAGCATGTCTGCTGTGCCTGCTGTGTCACTCCTGTGTGTCACTGCATGTCTGCTGTGTCACTCCTGTGTGTCACAGCATGTCTGCTGTGTCACTCCTGTGTGTCACAGCATGTCTGCTGTGTCACTCCTGTGTGCCACAGCATGTCTGCTGTGCCTGCTGTGTCACTCCTGTGTGTCACAGCATGTCTGCTGTGTCACTCCTGTGTGTCACAGCATGTCTGCTGTGTCTGCTGTGTCACTCCTGTGTGTCAGTAGACACAGCATGTCTGCTGTGTCTACTGTGTCACTCCTGTGCGTCACAGCATGTCTGCTGTGTCACTCCGGTGTGTCACAGCATAGCTGCTGTGTCACTCCTGTGTGTCACAGCATGTCTGCTGTGTCACTCCTGTGCGTCACAGCATGTCTGCTGTGTCTGCTGTGTCACAGCATGTCTGCTGTGTCACTCCTGTGTGTCACAGCATGTCTGCTGTGTCACTCTTGTGCGTCACAGCATGTCTGATGTGTCTGCTGTGTCACTCCTGTGCGTCACAGCATGTCTGCTGTGTCTGCTGTGTCACTCCTGTGTGTCACAGCATGTCTGCTGTGTCACTCCTGTGCGTCACAGCATGTCTGCTGTGTCACTCCTATGCGTCACTGCATGTCTGCTGTGTCACTCCTGTGCGTCACAGCATGTCTGCTGTGTCACTCCTGTGCGTCCCAGCATGTCTGCTGTGTCACTCCTGTGTGTCACTGCATGTCTGCTGTGTCACTCCTGTGTGTCACTGCATGTCTGCTGTGTCACTCCTGTGCGTCACAGCATGTCTGCTGTGTCTCTCCGGTGTGTCACTGCATGTCTGCTGTGTCACTCCTGTGTGTCACAGCATGTCTGCTGTGTCTGCTGTGTCACCGGGATATTAACACCGGCTCAACACCGGTACACTCACTGACACACAATTATGTTTATTATATTGAAATGAGGAAGAGAATCAGCCATGTGTTATGTGGTACTGGTGGTGGTAAACTGTGGTACTGGTGGTGGTAAACTGTGGTACTGGTGGTGGTAAACTGTGGTACTGGTGGTGGTAAACTGTGGTACTGGTGGTGGTAAACTGTGGTACTGGTGGTGGTAAACTGTGGTACTGGTGGTGGTGGTAAACTGTGGTACTGGTGGTGGTGGTAAACTGTGGTACTGGTGGTGGTGGTAAACTGTGGTACTGGTGGTGGTAAACTGTGGTACTGGTGGTGGTAAACTGTGGTACTGGTGGTGGTAAACTGTGGTACTGGTGGTGGCAAACTGTGGTACTGGTGGTGGTGGTAAACTGTGGTACTGGTGGTGGTAAACTGTGGTACTGGTGGTGGTAAACTGTGGTACTGGTGGTGGTAAACTGTGGTACTGGTGGTGGTAAACTGTGGTACTGGTGGTGGTAAACTGTGGTACTGGTGGTGGTAAACTGTGGTACTGGTGGTGGTGGTAAACTGTGGTACTGGTGGTGGTAAACTGTGGTACTAGTGGTGGTAAACTGTGGTACTGGTGGTGGTAAACTGTGGTACTGGTGGTGGTAAACTGTGGTACTGGTGGTGGTAAACTGTGGTACTGGTGGTGGTAAACTGTGGTACTGGTGGTGGTAAACTGTGGTACTGGTGGTGGTAAACTGTGGTACTGGTGGTGGTCGTAAACTGTGGTACTGGTGGTGGTGGTAAACTGTGATACTGGTGGTGGTAAACTGTGGTACTGGTGGTGGTAAACTGTGGTACTGGTGGTGGTAAACTGTGGTACTGGTGGTGGTGGTAAACTGTGGTACTGGTGGGTGGTAAACTGTGGTACTGGTGGTGGTGGTAAACTGTGGTACTGGTGGTGGTAAACTGTGGTACTGGTGGTGGTAAACTGTGGTGCTGGTGGTGGTAAACTGTGGTACTGGTGGTGGTAAACTGTGGTACTGGTGGTGGTAAACTGTGGTACTGGTGGTGGTAAACTGTGGTACTGGTGGTGGTAAACTGTGGTACTGGTGGTGGTAAACTGTGGTGCTGGTGGTGGTAAACTGTGGTACTGGTGGGGGTAAACTGTGGTACTGGTGGTGGTAAACTGTGGTACTGGTGGTGGTAAACTGTGGTACTGGTGGTGGTAAACTGTGGTACTGGTGGTGGTAAACTGTGGTACTGGTGGTGGTAAACTGTGGTACTGGTGGTGGTAAACTGTGGTACTGGTGGTGGTAAACTGTGGTACTGGTGGTGGTAAACTGTGGTACTGGTGGGGGTAAACTGTGGTACTGGTGGTGGTAAACTGTGGTACTGGTGGTGGTAAACTGTGGTACTGGTGGTGGTAAACTGTGGTACTGGTGGTGGTAAACTGTGGTACTGGTGGTGGTAAACTGTGGTACTGGTGGTGGTAAACTGTGGTACTGGTGGTGGTAAACTGTGGTGGTGGTGGTGGTAAACTGTGGTACTGGTGGTAAACTGTGGTACTGGTGGTGGTAAACTGTGGTACTGGTGGTGGTAAACTGTGGTACTGGTGGTGGTAAACTGTGGTACTGGTGGTGGTAAACTGTGGTACTGGTGGTGGTAAACTGTGGTACTTGTGGTGGTAAACGGTGGTACTGGTGGTGGTAAACTGGTACTGGTGGTGGTGGTAAACTGTGGTACTGGTGGTGGTAAACTGTGGTACTGGTGGTGGTAAACTGTGGTACTGGTGGTGGTAAACTGTGGTACTGGTGGTGGTAAACTGTGGTGGTGGTTGTGGTGGTGGTAAACTGTGGTACTGGTGGTGGTGGTAAACTGTGGTACTGGTGGTGGTAAACTGTGGTACTGGTGGTGGTAAACTGTGGTACTGGTGGTGGTAAACTGTGGTACTTGTGGTGGTAAACTGTGGTACTGGTGGTGGTAAACTGTGGTACTGGTGGTGGTAAACTGTGGTACTGGTGGTGGTAAACTGTGGTACTGGTGGTGGTGGTAAACTGTGGTACTGGTGGTGGTAAACTGTGGTACTGGTGGTGGTAAACTGTGGTACTGGTGGTGGTAAACTGTGGTACTGGTGGTGGTAAACTGTGGTACTGGTGGGGGTAAACTGTGGTACTGGTGGTGGTAAACTGTGGTACTGGTGGTGGTAAACTGTGGTACTGGTGGTGGTAAACTGTGGTACTGGTGGTGGTAAGCCGTGGTACTGGTGGTGGTAAACTGTGGTACTGATGGTGGTAAACTGTGGTACTGGTGGTGGTAAACTGTGGTACTGGTAAACTGTGGTACTGGTGGTGGTAGTAAACTGTGGTACTGGTGGTGGTAAACTGTGGTACTGGTAAACTGTGGTACTGGTGCTGGTAGTAAACTGTGGTACTGGTGGTGGTAAACTGTGGTACTGGTGGCGGTGGTAAACTGTGGTACTGGTGGTGGTAAACTGTGGTACTAGTGGTGGTGGTAAACTGTGGTACTGGTGGTGGTGGTAAACTGTGGTACTGGTAAACTGTGGTACTGGTGGTGGTAAACTATTGTTGTACATTACGATATCGACTCACAATCGGGAATCCCGAGTTCAGCTCTCCGGCGGGAGACACAAAAGAGTTTGAGTTGTTTCTATCACCCGATGCTTCTCTTTACCTAAGAGTAAACAGGTCCCCAGGAGCCAGGAAACTGTTGTGGGCTGTCAATTGAGACGGTCAGTAGTTGGATGTTGCAACCCGTTCTCGCAAATTCGTAAAGTCAATATTGACTTATTAACTACGTGCATAGGTGATATACTAAACATAATAGATACCCTTAAAAAGATTCATAGAAAACACTGACCTTACCTAACCTTGTTAGTATCTTAAGATAAGCATCTTATTGCTTCGTAATTACAATTATTACTTAACCTATACCTATTATAGGTTAGGTAATAATTGTAATTACGAAGCAATAAGATGCTTATCTTAACATACTAAGTAGGTTAGGTAAGGTCGGTGTTTTCTATGAATCTTTTTAAGGGTATCTATTATGTTAAGTATGTCACCTATGCACATATTTAATAAGTCAATATTGACTTATTAAATTTGCGAGAACGGGTTGGGATCTTGGATGGTACTTAGGAACAAGGCTAGGTGAAGGCTTCCTGTCCCAGACAACGGGATGTATAATACAATACAGACCGTCTTAATATATACAAAATGTTCTTAAGATAAATATCAATAAAATATATTATAAATAAAAAATTGAATGATAAAAATAAATAAATCATGGTTAAATTTAATAATAATATCATAAAAAGCTAAAATCTACAAAAAATATATATAATAGATAAATTACAAATCAAATTCGCCAAAAATGAGAATAAATTTGACTTTTTTAAGACTTCTGGTTTAGAAATTCATTTTGGTCCAGCCGTCGAGGTCTTTGGTAACCGTAAAGAGTTTTAAATGAAATCACGAAATCACGTTATTGGCAAGATGAAAAATGCCAACCTGATTTTTTTCTGCGTTTTATATGAGGCGACATTTTTGGGGCAGGACCCCGGAGCAGTGTATGGGTGGCGGTACTTATATGTAACACCATTATTGTAATTATTAGTAACAATGTATTAATATTACTCTAATTAGTAATGTTGTAACATGGGTTTATTTGTGAAGCTCCAGTCACGGGGCCCTGATATTACCTGTTTCATTCACTGACTGTGGATCCAATTAACGTCTTTTTCAGTTCCCACCTGTGTCCTCACTTTTCAGTTCCTGACTTAGGCTTACCCTGACTAGTCTATGTTCGCCCTGTACCCCAGACCATTTGAGTGAGCCACCCTGAAGAGTCTAGCCCCGAACTTTGTACAAGCACTCTCTCTTAAATGTATGGATGTGGTACCCAGTGGCGGCTGTGAACCCCATCTGGGAGAGTCTTATAGGGTTATTGTGGTCTACCCCATGCCCCTCTTGAAGGAAACTCGGCCTTTTCACCCCCTTAGCAAAATTGCAAATCTCCCATCTGGGAGTCTTATAGGGCTATTGTGGTCTACCCCATGCCCCTCTTGAAGGAGACTCGGCCTTTTCACCCCCTTAGCAAACTTTGCAAACTTTGTCCGTAGAGTTGAGCATTCGTTTAAATATTAGTGTACTTGGATACTGACAGATACAACGAATGCTCAGACGACAGATTTGTGTTCTGGGCCCAACCTTATGATTACAGCGATGTAAAGAGTGCGTACTGAAATGGTTACAGTAATAGCCCCTGTTACCTAGCAGTAAATAGGTACCTGGGTGTTAGTCAGCTGTCACGGGCTGCTTCCTGGGGATGGAAGCCTGGTCGAGGACCGGGCCGCGGGGACACTAAAAATCCCCGAAATCATCTCAAGATAACCTCAAGATAGTGGGATATGGGGAGATTATATGCGGGTGGAGACAGGGAGGAAGTATGCAAGTGGAAATAATTATGATGTGACGACTTTTACAGAGATGAAGAACATGTTCATAGAGATGAAGTGAGACCTGGAAGATGTGTGATGAGTGTGGAGACAGGAAGGGTGGGTGCGTGGGAGAGACAGAAAGGGTGAGGGGGGAACAGGGGGCATTATGAGGGGAGGGAGAGCTGCACAGGTGTGAGGGAGGGGCCTGGACACTCGGCCACTCACAGCGTGCCTCTGAAGGGCCTAAAATAATCCAGTTCTCTCCAGGAAAGTATTCCAGTCCTCGGCGGCTCCATAAAAATACAAAGAAGTAAAAAATCCTTTTACCTGTCCACTCCAGACACCACTTCTCTATTTTAGTCCTCCTCCAGGGTGGCACCCTACCTCATGTCCTCCTCCAGGGTGACACCCTACCTCATGTCCTCCAGGGTGACACTCTACCTCATGTCCTCCTCCAGGGTGACACCCTACCTCATGTCCTCCAGGGTGACACCCTACCTCATGTCCTCCTCCAGGGTGACACTCTACCTCATGTCCTCCTCCAGGGTGGCACCCTACCTCATGTCCTCCTCCAGGGTGACACCCTACCTCATGTCATCCTCCAGGGTGGCACCCTACCTCATGTCCTCCTCCAGGGTGACACCCTACCTCATGTCCTCCTCCAGGGTGACACACTACCTCATGTCCTCCTCCAGGGTGGCACCCTACCTCATGTCCTCCTCCAGGGTGGCACCCTACCTCATGTCCTCCTCCAGGGTGACACCCTACCTCATGTCCTCCTCCAGGGTGGCACCCTACCTCATGTCCTCCAGGGTGGCACCCTACCTCATGTCCTCTTCCAGGGTGACACCCTACCTCATGTCCTCCTCCAGGGTGGCACCCTACCTCATGTCCTCCTCCAGGGTGACACCCTACCTCATGTCCTCTTCCAGGGTGGCACCCTACCTCATGTCCTCCTCCAGGGTGGCACCCTACCTCATGTCCTCCTCCAGGGTGGCACCCTACCTCATGTCCTCCTCCAGGGTGGCACCCTACCTCATGTCCTCCTCCAGGGTGGCACCCTACCTCATGTCCTCCTCCAGGGTGGCACCCTACCTCATGTCCTCCTCCAGGGTGGCACCCTACCTCATGTCCTCCTCCAGGGTGGCACCCTACCTCATGTCCTCCTTCAGGGTGGCACCCTACCTCATGTCCTCTTCCAGGGTGGCACCCTACCTCATGTCCTCCTCCACGGTGACACCCTCCCTCATGTCCTCCTCCAGGGTGACACCCTACCTCATGTCCTCTTCCAGGGTGGCACCCTACCTCATGTCCTCTTCCAGGGTGACACCCTACCTCATGTCCTCCTCCAGGGTGACACCCTACCTCATGTCCTCTTCCAGGGTGACACCCTACCTCATGTCCTCCTCCAGGGTGACACCCTACCTCATGTCCTCCTCCAGGGTGACACCCTACCTCATGTCCTCTTCCAGGGTGACACCCTACCTCATGTCCTCCTCCAGGGTGACACCCTACCTCATGTCCTCCTCCAGGGTGGCACCCTACCTCATCTCCTCCTCCAGGGTGACACCCTACCTCATGTCCTCCTCCAGGGTGAAACCCTACCTCATGTCCTCCAGGGTGACACCCTACCTCATGTCCTCCAGGGTGACACCCTACCTCATGTCCTCCAGGGTGACACCCTACCTCATGTCCTCCAGGGTGGCACCCTACCTCATGTCCTCGTCCAAGGTGACACACTACCTCATGTCCTCCTCCAGGGGTGGCACCCTACCTCATGTCCTCTTCCAGGGTGGCACCCTACCTCATGTCCTCCAGGGTGACACCCTACCTCATGTCCTCCTCCAGGGGTGGCACCCTACCTCATGTCCTCTTCCAGGGTGGCACCCTACCTCATGTCCTCCAGGGTGACACCCTACCTCATGTCCTCCTCCAGGGTGGCACCCTACCTCATGTCCTCCTCCAGGGTGAAACCCTACCTCATGTCCTCCAGGGTGACACCCTACCTCATGTCCTCCAGGGTGACACCCTACCTCATGTCCTCCAGGGTGACACCCTACCTCATGTCCTCCAGGGTGGCACCCTACCTCATGTCCTCCTCCAAGGTGACACACTACCTCATGTCCTCCTCCATGGGTGGCACCCTACCTCATGTCCTCTTCCAGGGTGGCACCCTACCTCATGTCCTCTTCCAGGGTGGCACCCTACCTCATGTCCTCCTCCAGGGTGGCACCCTACCTCATGTCCTCTTCCAGGGTGGCACCCTACCTCATGTCCTCCTCCAGGGTGGCACCCTACCTCATGTCCTCTTCCAGGGTGGCACCCTACCTCATGTCCTCTTCCAGGGTGACACACTACCTCATGTCCTCTTCCAGGGTGGCACCCTACCTCATGTCCTCCTCCAGGGTGGCACCCTACCTCATGTCCTCTTCCAGGGTGGCACCCTACCTCATGTCCTCCTCCAGGGTGGCACCCTACCTCATGTCCTCCTCCAGGGTGACACCCTACCTCATGTCCTCCTCCAGGGTGGCACCCTACCTCATCTCCTCCTCCAGGGTGACACCCTACCTCATGTCCTCCTCCAGGGTGAAACCCTACCTCATGTCCTCCAGGGTGACACCCTACCTCATGTCCTCCAGGGTGACACCCTACCTCATGTCCTCCAGGGTGACACCCTACCTCATGTCCTCCAGGGTGGCACCCTACCTCATGTCCTCGTCCAAGGTGACACACTACCTCATGTCCTCCTCCAGGGGTGGCACCCTACCTCATGTCCTCTTCCAGGGTGGCACCCTACCTCATGTCCTCCAGGGTGACACCCTACCTCATGTCCTCCTCCAGGGGTGGCACCCTACCTCATGTCCTCTTCCAGGGTGGCACCCTACCTCATGTCCTCCAGGGTGACACCCTACCTCATGTCCTCCTCCAGGGTGGCACCCTACCTCATGTCCTCCTCCAGGGTGAAACCCTACCTCATGTCCTCCAGGGTGACACCCTACCTCATGTCCTCCAGGGTGACACCCTACCTCATGTCCTCCAGGGTGACACCCTACCTCATGTCCTCCAGGGTGGCACCCTACCTCATGTCCTCCTCCAAGGTGACACACTACCTCATGTCCTCCTCCATGGGTGGCACCCTACCTCATGTCCTCTTCCAGGGTGGCACCCTACCTCATGTCCTCTTCCAGGGTGGCACCCTACCTCATGTCCTCCTCCAGGGTGGCACCCTACCTCATGTCCTCTTCCAGGGTGGCACCCTACCTCATGTCCTCCTCCAGGGTGGCACCCTACCTCATGTCCTCTTCCAGGGTGGCACCCTACCTCATGTCCTCTTCCAGGGTGACACACTACCTCATGTCCTCTTCCAGGGTGGCACCCTACCTCATGTCCTCCTCCAGGGTGGCACCCTACCTCATGTCCTCCTCCAGGGTGGCACCCTACCTCATGTCCTCCTCCAGGGTGACACCCTACCTGACGTCCTCCTCAAGTTGGGCACCACACATTCTCACATTATCGTTGGCCTCTCTACCTCTAGTTGTCTTCTGTCTCTTACTGAAGACGCTGTGGATAACCAAAAGCGTTGCCGGTGAGCCACAGGTGTGGTTGGTGAGCCACAGGT
Organism: Procambarus clarkii; assembly: GCF_040958095.1. Taxonomy (NCBI): domain Eukaryota; kingdom Metazoa; phylum Arthropoda; class Malacostraca; order Decapoda; family Cambaridae; genus Procambarus; species Procambarus clarkii. Next base: position 38,730,132 of record NC_091184.1, on the reverse strand, counting down.
GTGGTTGGTGAGCTACAGGTGTGGTTGGTGAGCCACAGGTGTGGTTGGTGAGCCACAGGTGTGGTTGGTGAGCTACAGGTGTGGTTGGTGAGCCACAGGTGTGGTTGGTGAGCCACAGGTGTGGTTGGTGAGCTACAGGTGTGGTTGGTGAGCCACAGGTGTGGTTGGTGAGACACAGGTGTGGTTGGTGAGCCACAGGTGTGGTTGGTGAGCCACAGGTGTGGTTGGTGAGCTACAGGTGTGGTTGGTGAGCCACAGGTGTGGTTGGTGAGCCACAGGTGTGGTTGGTGAGCTACAGGTGTGGTTGGTGAGCTACAGGTGTGGTTGGTGAGCTACAGGTGTGGTTGGTGAGCCACAGGTGTGGTTGGTGAGCCACAGGTGTGGTTGGTGAGCCACAGGTGTGGTTGGTGAGCTACAGGTGTGGTTGGTGAGCCACAGGTGTGGTTGGTGAGCCACAGGTGTGGTTGGTGAGCCACAGGTGTGGTTGGTGAGCTACAGGTGTGGTTGGTGAGCCACAGGTGTTGCTAGTAAGCCACAGGTGTGGTTGGTGAGCTACAGGTGTGGTTGGTGAGCCACAGGTGTTGCTAGTAAGCCACAGGTGTGGTTGGTGAGCTACAGGTGTGGTTGGTGAGCTACAGGTGTGGTTGGTGAGCCACAGGTGTGGTTGGTGAGCTACAGGTGTGGTTGGTGAGCCACAGGTGTGGTTGGTGAGCTACAGGTGTGGTTGGTGAGCTACAGGTGTGGTTGGTGAGCCACAGGTGTGGTTGGTGAGCTACAGGTGTGGTTGGTGAGCCACAGGTGTGGTTGGTGAGCTACAGGTGTGGTTGGTGAGCCACAGGTGTGGTTGGTGAGCTACAGGTGTGGTTGGTGAGCTACAGGTGTGGTTGGTGAGCTACAGGTGTGGTTGGTGAGCCACAGGTGTGGTTGGTGAGCTACAGGTGTTGCTAGTAAGCCACAGGTTTGGTTGGTGAGCTACAGGTGTTGCTAGTAAACCACAGGTGTGGTTGGTGAGCTACAGGTGTGGTTGGTGAGCTACAGGTGTTGCTAGTAAGCCACAGGTGTGGTTGGTGAGCTACAGGTGTTGCTAGTAAACCACAGGTGTGGTTGGTGAGCTACAGGTGTGGTTGGTGAGCCACAGGTGTGGTTGGTGAGCTACAGGTGTTGCTAGTAAGCCACAGGTGTGGTTGGTGAGCTACAGGTGTGGTTGGTGAGCCACAGGTGTGGTTGGTGAGCTACAGGTGTTGCTAGTAAGCCACAGGTGTTGCCAGTAAGCCACAGGTGTGGCTGGTGAGCTACAGGAGACTTTAATGTTCGTCACACTGCTCTTGGTGGTGTTCAGTGTAACAATGATACTCTATGTATCATACCGATAAAGAAACCCATTTCTTGTAGGCTGGATGATCTGATTGGCAACAGCCTATAGCAGATAGCAACATCATGACCAAACTACACATCAGAAAGTGATGAAACTACTAAAGTTTCATTTCACACGACTTGATAATGGTCCAAGACGGACCGAAACGTCGTTTCTTCACCATTTTGATGTGTGGTCTGGTCATCATATCTTCAGCCCCGATATTGTGACTCATCGTCTGCAACAGTAAACTTCGGCTCATCACTGTATATGAGTAATTGATCATTTTATCAAAATCATTGATCAAAACTTATAGTAATTGATCATTTTGCACCATATTGCGACTACATTGGACGGATATTAGGTCCAATTTCCATCATAGGGTTATAATTAGTATTCCTGGTATTCTTTAGCTTCACTTAAAGGTTTACATACACAAGGGGTATACTGGGTATACACCTACACCTGTTGACCCTCTTTCTGTCCCTCCCCTTCTCCTTCCTCCTCTTCCCCTCCCCCTGGTGTGAGGTGTGGTCACTCCCCTCTTCCCCTATTCTTCTCTCATACCCTTATCTTCACTTCCCATCTTCCTGCTACTCTCTCACATCCATCCCCCATCACTTCCCGCCTCCCTCTTCCACTTCCCACCATCTATTCCCTCCTCTCCTTTCCCGTTTCATGAGAACATAAGTGGAATATTAGCGGTTTCTGATGTTGACACTAGAAGTTGAAGAGACGACGACGTTTCGGTCCTTCCTGGACCATTATCTGATGCCTGTGTCCGTCAGGCATCTCCTTATTCCAGGAGACACTACGACGACGAAGACCAGACCTTGTTGTTCCTGGGGATAACTGTGACCCAACTCGAGGTGTTGCTCGTTCATACCGGCGGAGAGAGAGAGAGAGAGAGAGAGAGAGAGAGAGAGAGAGAGAGAGAGAGAGAGAGAGAGAGAGAGAGAGAGAGAGAGAGAGAGAGAGAGAGAGCCCGTCGGCCTCACCTATATATTTCACCGTCCAAATGGACATAAAATCCCCAGAGATTTAATATTGAGGCCAGCACAGGTGGCCTCAACATGGCCGCCATACGGTCATGCACTAAACTGTTTTACGATTTAATTTGCCCAATTTGAGTTTTTAAATTATGGCAGTTTATGTGATAGTTCACTAATTTGGCGACAGTGACGGGGAAGGATTGTAATAGTTCACTATTATAGCCACAATATGTGTGTGTGTGTGTGTGTGTGTGTGTGTGTGTGTGTGTGTGTGTGTGTGTGTGTGTGTGTGTGTGTGTGTGTGTGTGTGTGTGTGATAGAGTCTGTCTGAGGGTGTGTGTGTTACGTTTTATTTGAGAACGTGTGCGAGAGTGAGGGTGTGTGTGAGTATAATGGTGAGTGTGAGAGTGTGTGAGTGAGAGTGAGGGCGTGTGAGTGAGGGTGTGTGAGAGCGAGGGTGTGTGAGAGTGAGGGTGTGTGAAAGTGAGTGTGTGAGTGAGAGTGAGGGCGTGTGAGTGAGAGTGAGGGCTTGTGTGTGAGAGTGAGGGCGTGTGAGTGAGAGTGAGGGCGTGTGAGTGAGAGTGAGGGCGTGTGAGAGTGAGGGCGTGTGAGTGAGAGTGAGGGTGTGTGAGAGTGAGGGCGTGTGAGTGAGAGTGAGGGTGTGTGAGAGCGAGGGTGTGTGAGAGCGAGGGTGTGTGAGAGCGAGGGTGTGTGAGAGTGAGGGTGAGTGAGAGTGAGGGCGTGTGAGTGAGAGTGAGGGCGTGAGAGTGAGGGTGTGTGTGTGAGAGTGAGGGTGTATGTGTGAGAGTGAGGGTGTGTGTGTGAGAGTGAGGGCGTGAGAGTGAGGGTGTGTGTGTGAGAGTGAGGGTGTGTGTGTGAGAGTGAGGGCGTGTGAGTGAGAGTGAGGGTGTGTGAGAGTGAGGGTGTGTGAGAGTGAGGGCGTGTGAGTGAGAGTGAGGGTGTGTGAGACCGAGGGTGTGTGAGAGTGAGGGTGAGTGAGAGTGAGGGCGTGAGAGTGAGGGCGTGTGAGTGAGAGTGAGGGTGTGTGAGAGCGAGGGTGTGTGAGAGTGAGGGTGTGTGAAAGTGAGTGTGTGAGTGAGAGTGAGGGCGTGAGAGTGAGGGCGTGTGTGTGAGAGTGAGGGCGTGTGAGTGAGAGTGAGGGCGTGTGTGTGAGAGTGAGGGTGTGTGAGTGAGAGTGAGGGTGTGTGTGTGAGAGTGAGGGCGTGTGAGTGAGAGTGAGGGTGTGTGTGTGAGAGTGAGGGCGTGTGAGTGAGAGTGAGGGCGTGTGTGTGAGAGTGAGGGCGTGTGAGTGAGAGTGAGGGCGTGTGTGTGAGAGTGAGGGCGTGTGAGTGAGAGTGAGGGCGTGTGAGTGAGAGTGAGGGTGTGTGTGTGAGAGTGAGGGCGTGTGAGTGAGAGTGAGGGCGTGTGTGTGAGAGTGAGGGCGTGTGTGTGAGAGTGAGGGCGTGTGTGTGAGAGTGAGGGCGTGTGAGTGAGGGCGTGTGAGTGAGAGTGAGGGTGTGTGAGTGAGAGTGAGGGTAGTGGCCGAGCAGCGGTACTCAGGAGAGGGGAGGAGGAGAAGGGTTGTGGCTGCTCTCTACTCCTCAAGTGTGAGGGGAAATGTGAGGTTGAAGCTTTCTTTCTCTCTCTCTTTTCCTCACTGAGGGTCTTTCTCTCACTCACTGAGGGTCTTTCTCTCACTCACTGAGGGTCTTTCTCTCACTCGCTGAGGGTCTGTCTCTCACTCACTGAGGGTCTTTCTCTCACTCACTGAGGGTCTTTCTCTCACTCACTGAGGGTCTTTCTCTCACTCACTGAGGGTCTTTCTCTCACTCACTGAGGGTCTTTCTCTCACTCACTGAGGGTCTTTCTCTCACTCACTGAGGGTCTTTCTCTCACTCGCCGAGGGTCTTTCTCTCACTCACTGAGGGTCTTTCTCTCACTCACTGAGGGTCTTTCTCTCACTCACTGAGGGTCTTTCTCTCACTCGCTGAGGGTCTTTCTCTCACTCACTGAGGGTCTTTCTCTCACTCACTGAGGGTCTTTCTCTCACTCACTGAGGGTCTTTCTCTCACTCACTGAGGGTCTTTCTCTCACTCACTGAGGGTCTTTCTCTCACTCACTGTCTGTGTCTCATTGTTTCTAATGTCTCTGTTGTCCTGTCGCTTCTCCTTCTGATACCCATAGCGCAGTAGTCTACACAGTCGGCTCACAACCTAACGGCACCGGGACTGATACCACAAGCAGGATGTGACATCAAGGAGCATTTCCTTACACCTAATACCATTACTCACCTAGCGGCAGCTGTATTCCCGTGATCTAGGCAGCTGTTGCGGATTACATTCGGCAGGAGGCAGCCCACAACAGACTTAATATGCGCGGCAATAGACCTAACAAGCAAACTATCCCGCACAATGTTGAACTTGATTGATTGATTGATGGAGATTAAGCCACCCAAAAGGTGGCACAGGCATGAATAGCCCGTAAGTGGTGGCCCTTTTCAGCCATCACCAGTATCAATAGATGATACTGGAGATCTGTGGAGGTGCGACTGCACCCTGCGTGACGGGAGATGTCTCCCGTGAATGTTGAACCATTACCGCCCGTGGATGAAGAAGTGTTCAAGCTTCAGTCCTGAGGTGAAGGAAGTGCTGCAGAGTTGTGGGTGATAGCGAGGAGGAGACTCGACGGTCTCTGGTCTTCACGATAGACCGGCGAGTCTCTGCACCTGCACCTCTCAGACGTGAAGACTGCCAGGTGTTCAGGTGCCCTCGCCACACTTGCCAGGCTCTGCACACTCATCTTGGTAGTCATCTGTGATGGTTGGGTGGTCGTCTCCTCCACCATGAGTCTGGTCGTGGAACCTCGCACCATCTTGGTCGTCATCATCATCATGTGCGGCGCGACAGCTGCTGGTGTAAGGTTATATTGCCAACCCGAGGAAGATGCAGCCTCCAGACGCTGACTGATGACCTGCAGGGAGTTGCGTCTCTCCTGCCAAAGAGGTTCGAGTGTAGTCGTCTGCGGAGACGCTGGATCCACAGCCTCACAAGATTTAAAGATTTCCCAACTCTCTCCTCACACACTTGTCTTATGCTCGCTGACTCCTCATCATCCACATCCACATCACTAGTTGTCTCTAAGGAGCTCCATGGTTCTTTAAGGAGACGCAATCCATTTCCACAAGACACAAAGCTTTTCCAGGAAACACAATGTTGTTCATGACTTCCGATATCGTATATCATAATATGTATATGAAACTACTCAAAGGTTATATAAATACTTTCTCCATCCCCCCTGGTCTAGCCTTGTGAGGGCAGGTATAGGTTAAAGTGCAGGGGAATTACTGGCTGGTGAGAGCGGTGGGGATAAGCAGGGGAGTCACTGTGCCTCATCCAGACACCAGAGAGAACAGCAGATCACTAACTGATCAGAGAACAGCATCACTAACGTGGCAACTCTCCCTCTCTCTCTCTCTCTCCCCTCTCTCTCTCTCTCTCTCTCATTTTCTTTGGGAGTGGGAGCGAGGGGAGAGACAAAAGTGTGTCTGGGACAGAGACCAACAGCTCTTGTGTTCCTCCTGGGAGAAGATAGTGGAAATAAAGACCTAAATGACTGGATGAGAGGAGAGAGTGTGTGTGTGCTCACCTAGTTGTGCCTGCAGGGTCCAGCATCAGCTATTATGACCCGCCTTTCCACCATCAGTGGTTCGGTGCAGTCACTCTTTCTCACTTGTTTTTCTCATCATATTTACATTTAAAGCTGTGTATCGAATCAATTTCGTTCCACTTATTTACGACTATTAGACTGAAAAAGTTATATGTTAACATCTCTGTGATTTATCTGTGTTTCCAGGTACTGTTCCTGAATTTAAACACTGTTTTTATATCGCCTCTGTCACTCTACCTTAGTATCTCGTACGCCGTTATCATGGCTGCTCTATTCATTATTTCTTCCAATGTAATGAGGTACAGTTCCCTCAGTCTTTCTTCATAGCTCAGTGTGCAGGCGATGAGTCACAATAACGTGGCTAAAGTAAGTTGACCAGACCACACACTAGAAGGTGAAGGGACGACGACGTTTCGGTCCGTCCTGGACCATTCCCAAGTCGATTGTGTAGAGTGAGACTTGAGAATGGTCCAGGACAGACCAAAACGTCGTCGTCGTCCCTTCACCTTCTAGTGTGTGGTCTAGTCTTCATAGCTCAGTCCTCTTAGCTCAGGAAAGAGCTAAGAGGACTGAGTATTTTTGGTCTTCTTGTTAACCTTGTTTTAGGAGGCCTGGTCGACGACCGGGCCGCGGGGACACTAAGCCCCGGAAGCACCTCAAGGTAACCTCAAGGTAACACGGGTTACTGGTGGTAACTTTGTGCCCTCCTGAGTGTTCCGGTTGTGGCCCATCAGACGCTGGACTGGTCACTCCTTACGCTGCTCTGAGTGTGTGTGTGTGTACTCACATAATTGTACTCACCTAGTTGTGCTTACGGGGGATTGAGCTCTGGCTCTTTGGTCCCGCCTCTCAACCGTCACTCAACAGGTGTACAGGTTCCTGAGCCTATCGGGCTCTATCATATCTACACTTGAAACTGTGTATGGAGTCAGCCTCCACCACATCGCTGCCTAATGCATTCCATTTGTATTCCATGTGTGTGTGTGTGTGTGTGTGTGTGTGTGTGTGTGTGGTGTGTGTGTATGTGTGTGTGTGTGTGTGTGTGTGTGTGTGTGTGTGTGTGTGTGTGTGTGTGTGTGTGAGAGAGAGAGATAGAGAGACATAACATCTTTCTCAGCGCTTCTACAAAGTCCAAGTTCTTGGAAACTTGTATTGTTTGGTGTTGGTGTGTATGTTTCTGTATGTTTGTCTGTATTTTGCCTGTATTAGTATATATATATATATATATATATATATATATATATATATATATATATATATATATATATATATATATATATATATATACTCACCTATTTACATGCATATTAACGCCATGAAGTATACGCAAAATCAGGAAAATGTGCGTAAATTCGAACAAAGTCAGAGGGAAATGTTTACAAATAGAATCATTTAAAAGAATAATGGGAGAGCTGTGGAGTAGAGGGACTCGCTCTACTCCGGACCCGACAGGAAAATGTGAATTTTGTCCATGGAAAATTGCACTCACAGAGCCAATCGCCATTTTAAAAGCTCTCTGTATTTTCCTTTATCTCTTGAAACGTTAAATATCACGACTCCTGTTTGCAGGATATATGTTGAAATGTTATTTGTTGGAAAAAGTTGATCCTCATGGCACAGAATTAAATTGTGTCGACAGATGATTTTTGGATAGTTTTGGGAGTGAGTGAGTGAGTGAGTGAGTGAGTGAGTGAGTGAGTGAGTGAGTGACAAAGTGGGTGCTTAGGGGGAGTGTTTCACTGGGTGAGTGAGTGGGTAGGACAATAAGAAATTGAATGAGTGTGACTAAATGAGTTAACGTGTGAATGTGTTTGTCCGTGAGTGGATGAGTCAGTAGTTGGACGGATAGTTTAACAGTTTGACAACCAACTGATCACCACCAACCAGTCACTACCACTCACTACCCTCAACCATAACCACCACCAACACCTTACTCCCTACACACAATCCAACACTGTTCCCACTATCAACACCTTGTACCTTTACCAACCACTATACCTCCACCATCTCCAACACCTCCTCCACCACAACCAATTCCTCAACATTTTTCTCCCACTTGCAGGTTCCTTCTTTATCTTGAGTGAATTCTCCATTTCTTGATCCCTCTCCTGCTCACTGCAATATCTCACAGGATTTAGCTGACTGGTCGGTTGGTGTGAAGGAGGGAGAGGAGTGGGAGGGAGTGTGGGGAGTGGAGAGAGAGGGAGAGAGGAGTGTGTGTTGCTGAGTACACGAATGAATAACTAAGCCAGATGAGTATAATATTGTTTTCATATACCATATGTTTTCATATATTTCATGTTTTCATATACACCATCATCCGCCAACCTCCCTCCTTCTCTCCCTTCTGTCTTAAACACCCCCCCTCCCTCCCTTCACCCCTCCTCCCTCCCTCCCTTCACCCCTCCTCCCTCCCAGCTCCCTCCCTCTCTCCCTCCCTCAAAATAAGTGACAATTCGCCTACTCATGTCGATCACCGCTGCCAGTCGACCAGGACTGTCTGTGCCATAACCTCCCACGACACCCGTTAGTGCTCACGTCTCAGAAAGTGGCCACAGAGAGCACATATGTCTTCCTCGAAGGCTTTTCTCATCTTTATGTGGCCATAAGTCTGTCACAGAGAACTGCTCTAACCGCTCCTCCCCATCTCCTGACTGCTGAGGTGACTGTGGCATGGTGGTGAATAGCAGAGAGAGAGAGAGAGAGAGAGAGAGAGAGAGAGAGAGAGAGAGAGAGAGAGAGAGAGAGAGAGAGAGAGAGAGAGAGAGAGAGAGAGAGAGACAGAGAGAGAGAGAGAGAGAGAGAGAGAGAGAGAGAGAGAGAGAGAGAGAGAGAGAGAGAGAGAGACAGAGAGAGACAGAGAGAGAGAGACAGAGAGAGAGAGAGAGAGAGAGAGAGAGAGAGAGAGAGAGAGAGAGAGAGAGAGAGAGAGAGAGAGAGAGAGAGAGAGAGAGAGAGAGAGAGACTCTCCACTCCTTACGGCTTGCATTGAAGGTAGTAAGAAAGTTTATAAGCAGCACCGTACAGGGTAGAACACTACTCATGCTTTCTCTACAGTGTCGACTATCACAAGGGGGCTGGAGAACATTGTCAGTTTCGCTAGTCCTGGATACAGGTTCACTACTAGCTAGTCCTGGATACAGGCTCACTACTAGCTAGTCCTGGATACAGGCTCACTACTAGCTAGTCCTGGATACAGGCTCACTACTAGCTAGTCCTGGATACAGGCTCACTACTAGCTAGTCCTGGATACAGGCTCACTACTAGCTAGTCCTGGATACAGGCTCACTACTAGCTAGTCCTGGATACAGGCTCACTACTAGCTAGTCCTGGATACAGGCTCACTACTAGCTAGTCCTGGATACAGGCTCACTACTATCTAGTCCTGGATACAGGCTCACTACTAGCTAGTCCTGGATACAGGCTCACTACTAGCTAGTCCTGGATACAGGCTCACTACAAGCTAGTCCTGGATACAGGCTCACTACTAGCTAGTCCTGGATACAGGCTCACTACTAGCTAGTCCTGGATACAGGCTCACTACTAGCTAGTCCTGGATACAGGTTCACTACTAGCTAGTCCTGGATACAGGCTCACTACTAGCTAGTCCTGGATACAGGCTCACTACTAGCTAGTCCTGAATACAGGCTCACTACTAGCTAGTCCTGGATACAGGCTCACTACTAGCTAGCCCTGGATACAGGCTCACTACTAGCTAGTCCTGGATACAGGCTCACTACTAGCTAGTCCTGGATACAGGCTCACTACTAGCTAGTCCTGTTCCATGGAGAGCTCTGACAGGAATGGTGCTCCTTCCATGGTGGGTTGATGTTGTCACCCTGTGTGTTGATGATGTCACCCTGGTGTTGATGTTGTCACCCTGTGTGTTGATGATGTCACCCTGGTGTTGATGTTGTCACCCTGTGTGTTGATGTTGTCACTCTGTGTGTTGATGTTGTCACCCTGTGTGTTGATGTTGTCACCCTGGTGTGTGTTGATGTTGTCACCCTGTGTGTTGATGTTGTCACCCTGTGTGTTGATGTTGTCACCCTGTGTGTTGATGTTGTGTGATGTTGTCACCCTGTGTGTTGATGTTGTCACCCAGTGTGTTGATGTTGTTGTGTGATGTCACCCTGGTGTTGATGTTGTCACCCTGTGTGTTGATGTTGTGTGATGTTGTCACCCTGTGTGTTGATGTTGTCACCCTGTGTGTTGATGTTGTCACCCTGTGTGTTGATGTTGTCACCCTGGTGTTGATGTTGTCACCCTGTGTGTTGATGTTGTGTGATGTTGTCACCCTGGTGTTGATGTTGTCACCCTGTGTGTTGATGTTGTGTGATGTTGTCACCCTGGTGTTGATGTTGTCACCCTGTGTGTTGATGTTGTCACCCTGGTGTGTTGATGTTGTCACCCTGGGGTGTTGATGTTGTCACCCTGTGTGTTGATGTTGTCACCCTGTGTGTTGATGTTGTCACCCTGTGTGTTGATGTTGTCACCCTGTGTGTTGATGTTGTCACCCTGTGTGTTGATGTTGTCACCCTGTGTGCTGATGTTGTCACCCTGTGTGTTGATGTTGTCACCCTGGTGTTGATGTTGTCACCCAATGTGTTGATGTTGTCACCCTGTGTGTTGATGTTGTCACCCAATGTGTTGATGTTGTCACCCTGGTGTGTTGATGTTGTCACCCTGTGTGTTGATGTTGTCACCCAATGTGTTGATGTTGTCACCCAATGTGTTGATGTTGTCACCCTGGTGTGTTGATGTTGTCACCCTGTGTGTTGATGTTGTCACCCTGTGTGTTGATGTTGTCACCCTGTGTGTTGATGTTGTCACCCTGTGTGTTGATGTTGTCACCCTGTGTGTTGATGTTGTCACCCTGGTGTGTGTTGATGTTGTCACCCTGTGTGTTGATGTTGTCACCCTGTGTGTTGATGTTGTCACCCTGTGTGTTGATGTTGTCACCCTGTGTGTTGATGTCACCCTGTGTGTTGATGTTGTCACCCTGTGTGTTGATGTTGTCACCCTGGTGTAGTGATGTTGTCACCCTGGTGTGTTGATGTTGTCACCCTGTGTGTTGATGTTGTCACCCTGGTGTAGTGATGTTGTCACCCTGGTGTGTTGATGTTGTTACCCTGTGTGTTGATGTTGTGTGATGTTGTCACCCTGTGTGTTGATGTTGTCACCCTGTGTGTTGATGTTGTCACCCTGTGTGTTGATGTCACCCTGTGTGTTGATGTTGTCACCCTGGTGTGGTGATGTTGTCACCCTGTGTGTTGATGTTGTCACCCTGTGTGTTGATGTTGTCACCCTGTGTGTTGATGTTGTCACCCTGTGTGGTGATGTTGTCACCCTGTGTGTTGATGTTGTCACCCTGGTGTGTTGATGTTGTCACCCTGGTGTGTTGATGTTGTCACCCTGTGTGTTGATGTTGTCACCCTGGTGTTGATGTTGTCACCCTGTGTGTTGATGTTGTCACCCTGTGTGTTGATGTTGTCACCCTGGTGTTGATGTTGTCACCCTGTGTGTTGATGTTGTCACCCTGTGTGTTGATGTTGTCACCCTGGTGTGTTGATGTTGTCACCCTGTGTGTTGATGTAGTCACCCTGTGTGTTGATGTTGTCACCCTGGTGTGTGTTGATGTTGTCACCCTGTGTGTTGATGTTGTCACCCTGGTGTGTTGATGTTGTCACCCTGTGTGTTGATGTTGTCACCCTGATGTGTTGATGTTGTCACCCTGTGTGTTGATGTTGTCACCCTGTGTGTTGATGTTGTCACCCTGTGTGTTGATGTTGTCACCCTGGTGTGTTGATGTTGTCACCCTGTGTGTTGATGTTGTCACCCTGTGTGTTGATGTTGTCACCCTGGTGTGTTGATGTTGTCACCCTGTGTGTTGATGTTGTCACCCTGATGTGTTGATGTTGTCACCCTGTGTGTTGATGTTGTCACCCTGTGTGTTGATGTTGTCACCCTGTGTGTTGATGTTGTCACCCTGGTGTGTTGATGTTGTCACCCTGGTGTTGATGTTGTCACCCAATGTGTTGATGTTGTCACCCTGTGTGTTGATGTTGTCACCCAATGTGTTGATGTTGTCACCCTGGTGTGTTGATGTTGTCACCCTGTGTGTTGATGTTGTCACCCAATGTGTTGATGTTGTCACCCAATGTGTTGATGTTGTCACCCTGTGTGTTGATGTTGTCACCCAATGTGTTGATGTTGTCACCCTGTGTGTTGATGTTGTCACCCAATGTGTTGATGTTGTCACCCAATGTGTTGATGTTGTCACCCTGGTGTGTTGATGTTGTCACCCTGTGTGTTGATGTTGTCACCCAATGTGTTGATGTTGTCACCCAATGTGTTGATGTTGTCACCCAATGTGTTGATGTTGTCACCCTGTGTGTTGATGTTGTCACCCAATGTGTTGATGTTGTCACCCTGTGTGTTGATGTTGTCACCCAATGTGTTGATGTTGTCACCCTGGTGTGTTGATGTTGTCACCCAATGTGTTGATGTTGTCACCCAATGTGTTGATGTTGTCACCCTGTGTGTTGATGTTGTCACCCAATGTGTTGATGTTGTCACCCTGGTGTGTTGATGTTGTCACCCAATGTGTTGATGTTGTCACCCTGGTGTGTTGATGTTGTCAACCTGTGTGTGTGTTGATGTTGTCACCCTGGTGTGTTGATGTTGTCACCCTGGTGTGTTGATGTTGTCACCCTGTGTGTTGATGTTGTCACCCTGTGTGTTGATGTTGTCACCCAATGTGTTGATGTTGTCACCCTGGTGTGTTGATGTTGTCACCCTGTGTGTTGATGTTGTCACCCTGTGTGTTGATGTTGTCACCCTGGTGTGTTGATGTTGTCACCCTGGTGTGTTGATGTTGTCACCCTGGTGTGCTGATGTTGTCACCCTGGTGTGTTGATGTTGTCACCCTGGTGTGTTGATGTTGTCACCCTGGTGTGTTGATGTTGTCACCCTGGTGTGTTGATGTTGTCACCCAATGTGTTGATGTTGTCACCCTGGTGTGTTGATGTTGTCACCCAATGTGTTGATGTTGTCACCCTGGTGTGTTGATGTTGTCAACCTGTGTGTGTGTTGATGTTGTCACCCTGGTGTGTTGATGTTGTCACCCTGTGTGTTGATGTTGTCACCCTGTGTGTTGATGTTGTCACCCTGTGTGTTGATGTTGTCACCCTGTGTGTTGATGTTGTCACCCTGGTGTGTTGAAGAGGGTGACAGTTGGGCCTCACAGTAATAAACCATCTTGGTGCTCCTGGAAGCTTGGCCCCATCTGTTGTTGTTATCTTGAAATATGTCTTAATTCCTGAGTGGAGGAGCACTGTGGACCATGTCTAGGTGGAGGGAGGGAGAGAGAGAGGCAGGAGGGACAGAGGGAGGGAGGGAGAGAGAGAGGCAGGAGGGAGAGAGAGAGGCAGGAGGGACAGAGGGAGGGAGGGAGAGAGAGAGGCAGGAGGGACAGAGGGAGGGAGGGAGAGGGACAGGCAGGAGGGACAGAGGGAGGGAGGGAGAGGGACAGGCAGGAGGGACAGAGGGAGGGAGGGAGAGAGAGAGGCAGGAGGGAGAGAGAGAGGCAGGAGGGACAGAGGGAGGGAGGGAGAGAGAGAGGCAGGAGGGACAGAGGGAGGGAGGGAGAGAGAGAGGCAGGAGGGACAGAGGGAGGGAGGGAGAGGGACAGGCAGGAGGGACAGAGGGAGGGAGGGAGAGAGAGAGGCAGGAGGGACAGAGGGAGCATGTGAGAGAGAGAGGGAAGGAGGAAGAGAAGGGAGAGAATGAGGGGAAGGAAGAAAAGAGGAAGAAAGGAAATAAAGAAGAAGGGAGGTTGGGAAGGAAGAATAGAAGGAGGGAGAGAGGGAAGGAAGTAGAGGGGGGAGAGAAAGAGGGAAGGAGAGAGGGAGGGAGAGAGGGAGAGGGAATAAGAGTGGTGGTGAGGTAGCCACTTGCCAAAAGTGGCCGCCAAGTGACTCCCAACCCCTTGAGCCATCCAGAGTGGTTTCTGATATGAAAAGGAGAAAAAGTAGGACGAGAAAGAAAGTCAGGAGAATGAAGAGTAGGAATAGGAGTCGGAGAAGAGGTGTGATTAGGAAGAGAAGTAGGAGGATGAAGAGTTGAAGGATTAGACGGAGACTAGGAAGAATTGGAGGAGAGGAAGGATGGGGGGGGGGGGCTTAATAACTGGCAGAGGTGTAGAGGAAATAGGAAAAAGTGTGTGTGTGTGTGTGTGTGTGTGTGTGTGTGTGTGTGTGTGTGTGTGTGTGTGTGTGTGTGTGTGTGTGTGTGTGTGTGCGTGTGCGTGTGTGTGTTTATGTGTGTTCCGCGCCCACTCTCGGGATCATCAAAGTTATGTTTAATAAAGAAATTATAATAATGATAACGAAAATAGTAATACAATTAATAACATTCAGGATAACAATGACAATAGTGATCATTTTGAAGTCGATGTTATCAAGACGTTGTTGGGCCGATCTTATATATATTCTAGCCAAGTGCGGGAGACGGCACAAACTCCACCTCCACCAGGTGTTGTAGGTGTTCCAGGTGTTGTAAGTGTTCCAGGTGTTGTAGCAATGTGAAAGGTATAGCAGGAGAAAACAGATGACGAACGACGGGAAGTCTACATGTCTTAAACGCGAATCAACCAGAGGAGTAACAAATCCACAAGGGCCGTAACGACGATTCGAACCTATGTTTGAGATCTACGTAGATCAATGAATCTACGTTCATTGATGCATCACGCTATTGTGATTTCTGTGTGTAAACGAGACGGGTCCTGGCCACCATTCAGCTCTCAGAGTAGATGAGTCACAGAGTAGATCAGTCACAGAGTAGATCAGTCACAGAGTAGATGAGTCACAGAGTAGATGAGTCACAGAGTAGATGAGTCACAGAGTAGATGAGTCACAGAGTAGATGAGTCACAGAGTAGATGAGTCACAGAGTATATCAGTCACAGAGTAGATCAGTCACAGAGTAGATCAGTCACAGAGTAGATCAGTCACAGAGTAGATCAGTCACAGAGTATATCAGTCACAGAGTAGATGAGTCACAGAGTAGATGAGTCACAGAGTATATCAGTCACAGAGTATATCAGTCACAGAGTAGATCAGTCACAGAGTAGATCAGTCACAGAGTAGATCAGTCACAGAGTAGATCAGTCACAGAGTATATCAGTCACAGAGTAGATGAGTCACAGAGTAGATGAGTCACAGAGTATATCAGTCACAGAGTATATCAGTCACAGAGTAGATCAGTCACAGAGTATATCAGACACAGAGTAGATCAGTCACAGAGTAGATCAGTCACAGAGTAGATGAGTCACAGAGTAGATCAGTCATGGAGCGCACATGACAACTTCGGGGCATCTTGTAGGGAGACATACACTTGTAAGGAGAAGGTCACTTGACCTGGCATCTAGTGACCTTCCGGACGTAATCTTCAGGACTCTGTGCCTCTCACACTGACCACGTCAGATGACGTGTGGCTGACACTACTTTGGTTCTGATTAACTACTCCCACTCCTCTTCCTCTCTCCAGTTGCGGTAGTTGCAACAATCTAGATAACAAAATCTTGACCTCCGGCACCCAAGATGTTGCTATAGAAACAGGAGACGCCTGGAGTGTTGACACCTTAGGGAGCAGCATCTCGAAGGTCCTTGGCGACGGGTCCTGAGCACACACACCTCTCTTGTGGAGACGTGACGTGGTATTATGGCCCCAGATTAGTCGGTGTTCCTCTCGCCCCGACACCTTCCTCACCAGAAGACAGCGTCCTCACTGCTTGACAACGTCCCATCTCCGCAACACTCCAGGAGTGGACATCACCAGCTGTTAGAGTTCAACCTGAACAAGTGTAAGGCACTGAAGACGGGAAAGGAAGAACCTTGACTATCATTACGCAACCCGTTCTCGCAAATTTAATAAGTCAATATTGACTTATTAAATACGTGCATAGGTGACATACTTAACATAATAGATACCCTTAAAAAGATTCATAGAAAACACCGACCTTACCTAACCTACTTAGTATGTTAAGATAAGCATCTTATTGCTTCGTAATTACAATTATTAGCTAACCTATAATAGGTATAGGTTAAGTAATAATTGTAATTACGAAGCAATAAGATGCTTATCTTAACATACTAACAAGGTTAGGTAAGGTCGGTGTTTTCTATGAAGCTTTTTAAGGGTATCTATTATGTTTAGTATATACCTATGCACGTAGTTAATAAGTCAATATTGACTTTACGAATTTGCGAGAACGGGTTGCATTACCATGCACCATAAAGGGGAAGGGAAAGGCAGGAACGGGAAAGACAGAAAAGGACAGGAAGTAGACACAATTCCAACCCTAACACCTGATGCAAGTCTTAAGGAAACATCACAGCAGCAAATGGCAAGTTGGTATTAACAAATGTAAATGAAGATTGTTTCAAGACAGTTTGCACTCGCTGTGTAAGACAGCTTACAGAGCAAGAATACGCAGCACCGGCCAGGAATCCGTATTTCGAGAAGCATAAAACCAACATTGAAAAACGACTGCAGTTTGCAACCAAATTTGTGTCAGACTTAAGATGGTTATCTCCTTATCTTGTGGTTATCTTGAGATGATTTCGGGGCTTTAGTGTCCCCGCGGCCCGGTCCTCGACTAGGCCTCCACCCCCAGGAAGCAGCCCGTGACAGCTGACTACGCCCAGGTACCAATTTACTGCTAGGTAACAGGGGCATAGGGTGAAAGAAACTCTGCCCATTGTTTCTCGCCGGCGCCTGGGATCGAACCCAGGACCACAGGATCACAAGTCCAGCGTGCTGTCCGCTCGGCCGACCGAGCGGCTGCCCCGTTATCAGGATAGATTAAGGGACCAAGATCCCAGAAGCTTAGAGGAGTGGTGTGGGACGGTGGAGCTGTAGGTCACTCCTTCGTAGTTACTGTTAGGTAGTCACAGTTAGGTAAGTGACAAGCGGGCCGAGAGTCCTGCTGGGACTCGACCGAGTTACAAGGAAATCTGCGGCCGAGTCTATTCAGCGGAGGACAATACACTCTTATCGACCCACTTCCAAACTTTCTGAGAGATCGCTTGAGAGAGGCCGACCAGCGTCTCCAGTCCACTGCCTTTTTTGTTAAAGTGAAACACTTTCCATCTTGTACTTGTCTTAACCATCTTCCTCCTTCCTCGCTATCACTGCTATCCTATCCTATTATACTCCCTTATTCTATCATCCATACCACTCTCTTCCCGTAGTCTTCATCACTCTCTCTTTAACATGCTATTCCACCTCCATCAATCACTGCACCTTCCTTCTCCTGGCTCACCGGTTCTCTCCTCCCTCGTCTCCTCTCACCTCTCCTCCCTCGTCGCCCCCTCTCACCTCTCCCTCACTCGTCGCCTCCTCTCACCTCCCCTCACTCGTCGCCTCCTCTCACCTCTCCTCCCTCGTCGCCTCCTCTCACCTCTCCCTCACTCGTCGCCTCCTCTCACCTCTCCTCACTCGTCGCCCCTCTCACCTCCCCTCACTCGTCGCCTCCTCTCACCTCTCCTCCCTCGTCGCCTCCTCTCTCCTCTCCTCACTCGTCGCCTCCTCTCACCTCTCCTCACTCGTCGCCTCCTCTCACCTCTCCCTCACTCGTCGCCTCCTCTCACCTCTCCTCACTCGTCGCCTCCTCTCACCTCTCCTCACTCGTCGCCTCCTCTCACCTCTCCTCACTCGTCGCCTCCTCTCACCTCTCCCTCACTCGTCGCCTCCTCTCACCTCTCCTCACTCGTCGCCCCCTCTCACCTCTCCCTCACTCGTCGCCTCCTCTCACCTCTCCTCCCTCGTCGCCTCCTCTCACCTCTCCCTCACTCGTCGCCCCCTCTCACCTCTCCCTCCCTCGTCGCCCCCTCTCACCTCTCCTCACTCGTCGCCTCCTCTCACCTCTCCTCACTCGTCGCCTCCTCTCACCTCTCCTCCCTCGTCGCCTCCTCTCACCTCTCCTCCCTCGTCGCCCCCTCTCACCTCTCCCTCACTCGTCGCCTCCTCTCACCTCTCCTCCCTCGTCGCCTCCTCTCACCTCTCCTCCCTCGTCGCCTCCTCTCACCTCTCCTCACTCGTCGCCTCCTCTCACCTCTCCTCCCTCGTCGGATCCTCTCACCTCTCCTCCCTCGTCGCCCCCTCTCACCTCTCCCTCACTCGTCGCCTCCTCTCACCTCTCCCTCACTCGTCGCCTCCTCTCACCTCTCCCTCACTCGTCGCCTCCTCTCACCTCTCCTCCCTCGTCGCCTCCTCTCACCTCTCCTCCCTCGTCGCCTCCTCTCACCTCTCCTCCCTCGTCGCCTCCTCTCACCTCTCCTCCCTCGTCGCCTCCTCTCACCTCTCCTCCCTCGTCGCCCCCTCTCACCTCTCCCTCACTCGTCGCCTCCTCTCACCTCTCCTCACTCGTCGCCTCCTCTCACCTCTCCCTCACTCGTCGCCTCCTCTCACCTCTCCCTCACTCGTCGCCTCCTCTCACCTCTCCTCACTCGTCGCCTTCTCTCACCTCTCCTCCCTCGTCGCCTCCTCTCACCTCTCCTCACTCGTCGCCTCCTCTCACCTCTCCTCCCTCGTCGCCTCCTCTCACCTCTCCTCCCTCGTCGCCTCCTCTCACCTCTCCTCCCTCGTCGCCTCCTCTCACCTCTCCCTCACTCGTCGCCTCCTCTCACCTCTCCCTCACTCGTCGCCTCCTCTCACCTCTCCTCACTCGTCGCCTTCTCTCACCTCTCCTCCCTCGTCGCCTCCTCTCACCTCTCCTCCCTCGTCTCCTCCTCTCACCTCTCCCTCACTCGTCGCCTCCTCTCACCTCTCCCTCACTCGTCGCCTCCTCTCACCTCTCCTCCCTCGTCGCCTCCTCTCACCTCTCCCTCACTCGTCGCCTCCTCTCACCTCTCCCTCACTCGTCGCCCCCTCTCACCTCTCCCTCCCTCGTCGCCTCCTCTCACCTCTCCTCCCTCGTCGCCTCCTCTCACCTCTCCCTCACTCGTCGCCTCCTCTCACCTCTCCCTCACTCGTCGCCCCCTCTCACCTCTCCCTCCCTCGTCGCCTCCTCTCACCTCTCCTCCCTCGTCGCCTCCTCTCACCTCTCCCTCACTCGTCGCCTCCTCTCACCTCTCCCTCACTCGTCGCCTCCTCTCACCTCTCCCTCACTCGTCGCCTCCTCTCACCTCTCCCTCACTCGTCGCCTCCTCTCACCTCTCCCTCACTCGTCGCCTCCTCTCACCTCTCCCTCACTCGTCGCCTCCTCTCACCTCTCCCTCACTCGTCGCCTCCTCTCACCTCTCCCTCACTCGTCGCCCCCTCTCACCTCTCCCTCCCTCGTCGCCTCCTCTCACCTCTCCTCCCTCGTCGCCTCCTCTCACCTCTCCCTCACTCGTCGCCTCCTCTCACCTCTCCCTCACTCGTCGCCCCCTCTCACCTCTCCCTCCCTCGTCGCCTCCTCTCACCTCTCCTCCCTCGTCGCCTCCTCTCACCTCTCCCTCACTCGTCGCCTCCTCTCACCTCTCCCTCACTCGTCGCCTCCTCTCACCTCTCCCTCACTCGTCGCCTCCTCTCACCTCTCCCTCACTCGTCGCCTCCTCTCACCTCTCCCTCACTCGTCGCCTCCTCTCACCTCTCCCTCACTCGTCGCCTCCTCTCACCTCTCCCTCACTCGTCGCCTCCTCTCACCTCTCCCTCACTTGAACATACAAAATGGCTGCGAAACCTAACCACACGAGTCGCCCTTTCTTCAACTCGGCTCAAAATGTTATCCCCATGATAATAAATATGACTTTATTTACATATTGAATGAAATACGTTGTGTCCTCTTCTCCGAGGCGAAGGGTCACCCTAATCACCACTGTATATATATATATATATATATATATATATATATATATATATATATATATATATATATATATATATATATATATATATATATATATGACAATGTCAGACCACGGAGGAAAAATGAAACAGGAATTTCCTTAAGTACTTTCGTATATTAAATACATCTTCAGAAGGTGAAGATGTATTTAATATATTTAATATATATTAAATACTTGACCTTCTGAAGATGTATTTAATATACGAAAGTACTTAAGGAAATTCCTGTTTCATTTTTCCTCCGTGGTCTGACATTGTCACATTCTTAATCACGTGTTTATTTTCGTGATATACACACACACACACACATATATATATATATATATATATATATATATATATATATATATATATATATATATATATATATATATATATATATATATATATATATATATATAGTGTTACATCTTTCACTTGAAGAATTAATGGGCATGTGGCTCATGTTTTTAAGCCATTAACCTGCCTCCATTATTCCAGCTGGTGACACAGCGGCCCGAGTCCTGCCTCAGGTAATGGGCGTCTAATGGCCTGACAGCTTCGGTAAAAGGCAAAGTTGAGATTTGTGGCTTTTAAAAACTTCACCTTTACTGCGCCTGCATGTCATGTGAGCTGTTGGTACACCAGGGGGTGCTGTGGGTACACTAGGGACTGCTGTGGGTACACCAGGGGGTGCTGTGGGTACACCAGGGGTGCTGTTGGTACACCAGGGGGGGCTGTGGGTACACCAGGGGGTGCTGTGGGTACACCAGGGGGTGCTGTGGGTACACCAGGGGTGCTGTTGGTACACCAGGGGGTGCTGTGGGTACACTAGGTGCTGTGGGTACACTAGGGGTGCTGTGGGTACACCAGGGGGTGCTGTGGGTACGCCAGGGGTGCTGTGGGTACACCAGGGGGTGCTGTGGGTACACCAGGGGTGCTGTGGGTACGCCAGGGGTGCTGTGGGTACACCAGGGGGTGCTGTGGGTACGCCAGGGGTGCTTTGGGTACACCAGGGGGTGCTGTGGGTACACCAGGGGGTGCTGTGGGTACACCAGGGGGTGCTGTGGGTACACTAGGGGTGCTGTGGGTACACCAGGCGGTGCTGTGGGTACACCAGGGGGTGCTGTGGGTACACCAGGGGTGCTGTGGGTACACCAGGGGTGCTGTGGGTACACTAGGGGTGCTGTGGGTACACCAGGCGGTGCTGTGGGTACACCAGGGGTGCTGTGGGTACACTAGGGGGTGCTGTGGGTACACCAGGGGTGCTGTGGGTACACCAGGGGTGCTGTGGGTACACCAGGGGTGCTGTGGGTACACCAGGGGTGCTGTGGGTACACTAGGGGGTGCTGTGGGTACACTAGGGGGTGCTGTGGGTACACCAGGGGTGCTGTGGGTACACCAGGGGGTGCTGTGGGTACACCAGGGGGTGCTGTGGGTACACCAGGGGGTGCTGTGGGTACACCAGGGGTGCTGTTGGTACACCAGGGGGGCTGTGGGTACACCAGGGGGTGCTGTGGGTACACCAGGGGGTGCTGTGGGTACACCAGGGGTGCTGTTGGTACACCAGGGGGTGCTGTGGGTACACTAGGTGCTGTGGGTACACTAGGGGTGCTGTGGGTACACCAGGGGGTGCTGTGGGTACGCCAGGGGTGCTGTGGGTACACCAGGGGGTGCTGTGGGTACACCAGGGGTGCTGTGGGTACGCCAGGGGTGCTGTGGGTACACCAGGGGGTGCTGTGGGTACGCCAGGGGTGCTGTGGGTACACCAGGGGGTGCTGTGGGTACACCAGGGGTGCTGTGGGTACGCCAGGGGTGCTGTGGGTACACTAGGGGTGCTGTGGGCACACTAGGGGTGCTGTGGGTACACCAGGGGTGCTGTGGGTACACTAGGGGTGCTGTGGGTACACCAGGGGGTGCTGTGGGTACACCAGGGGTGCTGTGGGTACACCAGGGGTGCTGTGGGTACACTAGGGGGTGCTGTGGGTACACTAGGGGGTGCTGTGGGTACACCAGGGGTGCTGTGGGTACACCAGGGGGTGCTGTGGGTACACCAGGGGGTGCTGTGGGTACACCAGGGGGTGCTGTGGGTACACCAGGGGGTGCTGTGGGTACACCAGGGGTGCTGTTGGTACACCAGGGGGGGCTGTGGGTACACCAGGGGGTGCTGTGGGTACACCAGGGGGTGCTGTGGGTACACCAGGGGTGCTGTTGGTACACCAGGGGGTGCTGTGGGTACACTAGGTGCTGTGGGTACACTAGGGGTGCTGTGGGTACACCAGGGGGTGCTGTGGGTACGCCAGGGGTGCTGTGGGTACACCAGGGGGTGCTGTGGGTACACCAGGGGTGCTGTGGGTACGCCAGGGGTGCTGTGGGTACACCAGGGGGTGCTGTGGGTACGCCAGGGGTGCTTTGGGTACACCAGGGGGTGCTGTGGGTACACCAGGGGGTGCTGTGGGTACACCAGGGGGTGCTGTGGGTACACTAGGGGTGCTGTGGGTACACCAGGCGGTGCTGTGGGTACACCAGGGGGTGCTGTGGGTACACCAGGGGTGCTGTGGGTACACCAGGGGTGCTGTGGGTACACTAGGGGTGCTGTGGGTACACCAGGCGGTGCTGTGGGTACACCAGGGGGTGCTGTGGGTACACCAGGGGTGCTGTGGGTACACCAGGGGTGCTGTGGGTACACCAGGGGTGCTGTGGGTACACCAGGGGTGCTGTGGGTACACTAGGGGTGCTGTGGGTACACCAGGGGGTGCTGTGGGTACACCAGGGCTGCTGTGGGTACACCAGGGGTGCTGTGGGTACACCAGGGGGTGCTGTGGGTACACCGGGGGGTGCTGTGGGTACACCAGGGGTGCAGCTGCTGATGGTGGCAACAGCTCGCCTCATCATACTTCTCTGTGGTGCTGTATTCTCCAAAAAATGTTTTGGAAGTAATAAAGTTTCACGTTTATTGCCGGCCGTGATAAAAGTTAATGCTGGCAGCGGAGTGTATCGTGGTGTAGGTGCTACTGGGGTGTAGTGGCTGGCAGCAGCGGGGTGTATCGTGGTGTAGGTGCTACTGGGGTGTAGTGGCTGGCAGCAGCGGGGTGTATCGTGGTGTAGGTCCTACTGGGGTGTAGTGGCTGGCAGCAGCGGAGTGTATCGTGGTGTAGGTCCTACTGGGGTGTAGTGGCTGGCAGCAGCGGAGTGTATCGTGGTGTGGGTGCTACTGGGGTGTAGTGGCTGGCAGCAGCGGGGTGTATCGTGGTGTGGGTCCTACTGGGGTGTAGTGGCTGGCAGCAGCGGGGTGTATCGTGGTGTGGGTGCTACTGGGGTGTAGTGGCTGGCAGCAGTGGAGTGTATCGTGGTGTAGGTGCTACTGGGGTGTAGTGGCTGGCAGCAGCGGAGTGTATCGTGGTGTAGGTCCTACTGGGGTGTAGTGGCTGGCAGCAACAGCAGCAGGAACAGCAGCTCCACCACAAGCAGAAGCAGCAGCAGCAGCAGCATGAGCAGCAGGAACAGCAGCAGGAACAGCAGCAGGAACAGCAGCAACAGCAGCAGGAACAGCAGCTCCACCACAAGCATCAGGAGCAGCAGCAGCAGGAGCAGGAGCAGTAGCAGCAGCAGCAGCATGAGCAGCAGGAGCAGCAGGAGGCGAGGGGGAAGCAGAGAACAAGTGTGGGTGCCTGGACCTCAGATGGTCTCCTCTGTCTTACCCAGTACACCCAGCGTCGGGCTGCTTGCTCAACTCACCCTAGGGAACCCTGGGAGTGGTTATCACGTTAGTCCTAACCTCACCCTGCTGGGGCTGGGGCAGGCAGGAGGGAGATGAGTACGGTAGCATCATGCTTCTGGATACGCAGCATGTGGGGGGTACAGGTGGTGGGCAGTGAGTAAGGTGGTGGGCAGTGAGTAAGGTGGTGGGCCGTGAGTAAGGTGGTGG
>NC_091184.1:38656321-38701321 GCF_040958095.1 Procambarus clarkii | reverse complement strand
GGCTGGTGTGTGGTGTGGTGGCTGGTGTGTGTGGTGTGGTGGCTGGTGTGTGGTGTGGTGGCTGGTGTGTGGTGTGCTGGCTGGTGTGTGGTGTGGTGGCTGGTGTGTGTGGTGTGGTGGCTGGTGTGTGGTGGCTGGTGTGTGGTGTGGTGGCAGGTGTGTGTGGTGTGGTGGCTGGTGTGTGGTGTGGTGGCTAGTGTGTGGTGTGGTGGCTGGTGTGTGGTGTGGTGGCTGGTGTGTGGTGTGGTGGCTGGTGTGTGGTGTGGTGGCTGGTGTGTGTTGTGGTGGCTGGTGTGTTTGGTGTGGTGGCAGGTGTGTGGTGTGGTGGCTGGTGTGTGTGGTGTGGTGGCTGGTGTGTGTGGTGTGGTGGCTGGTGTGTGTGGTGTGGTGGCTGGTGTGTGGTGTGGTGGCTGGTGTGTGTGGTGTGGTGGCTGGTGTGTGGTGTGGTGGCTGGTGTGTGTGGTGTGGTGGCTGGTGTGTGGTGTGGTGGCTGGTGTGTGTGGTGTGGTGGCTGGTGTGTGGTGTGGTGGCTGGTGTGTGGTGTGGTGGCTGGTGTGTGTTGTGGTGGCTGGTGTGTGGTGTGGTGGCTGGTGTGTGTGGTGTGGTGGCTGGTGTGTGGTGTGGTGGCTGGTGTGTGTGGTGTGGTGGCTGGTGTGTGTGGTGTGGTGGCTGGTGTGTGTGGTGTGGTGGCTGGTGTGTGGTGTGGTGGCTGGTGTGTGGTGTGGTGGCTGGTGTGTGTGGTGTGGTGGCTGGTGTGTGGTGTGGTGGCTGGTGTGTGTGGTGTGGTGGCTGGTGTGTGTGGTGTGGTGGCTGGTGTGTGTGGTGTGGTGGCTGGTGTGTGGTGTGGTGGCTGGTGTGTGGTGTGGTGGCTGGTGTGTGGTGTGGTGGCTGGTGTGTGTGGTGTGGTGGCTGGTGTGTGTGGTGTGGTGGCTGGTGTGTGGTGTGGTGGCTGGTATGTGGTGTGGTGGCTGGTGTGTGTGGTGTGGTGGCTGGTGTGTGGTGTGGTGGCTGGTGTGTGGTGTGGTGGCTGGTGTGTGTGGTGTGGTGGCTGGTGTGTGTGGTGTGGTGGCTGGTGTGTGGTGTGGTGGCTGGTGTGTGGTGTGGTGGCTGGTGTGTGGTGTGGTGGCTGGTGTGTGGTGTGGTGGCTGGTGTGTGGTGTGGTGGCTGGTGTGTGGTGTGGTGGCTGGTGTGTGGTGTGGTGGCTGGTGTGTGGTGTGGTGGCTGGTGTGTGTGTGGTGTGGTGGCTGGTGTGTGGTGTGGTGGCTGGTGTGTGGTGTGGTGGCTGGTGTGTGGTGTGGTGGCTGGTGTGTGGTGGCTGGTGTGTGTGGTGTGGTGGCTGGTGTGTGTGGTGTGGTGGCTGGTGTGTGTGGTGTGGTGGCTGGTGTGTGTGGTGTGGTGGCTGGTGTGTGGTGTGGTGGCTGGTGTGTGTGGTGTGGTGGCTGGTGTGTGGTGTGGTGGCTGGTGTGTGTGGTGTGGTGGCTGGTGTGTGGTGTGGTGGCTGGTGTGTGGTGTGGTGGCTGGTGTGTGGTGTGGTGGCTGGTGTGTGTGGTGTGGTGGCTGGTGTGTGGTGTGGTGGCTGGTGTGTGTGGTGTGGTGGCTGGTGTGTGTGGTGTGGTGGCTGGTGTGTGGTGTGGTGGCTGGTGTGTGGTGTGGTGGCTGGTGTGTGGTGTGGTGGCTGGTGTGTGGTGTGGTGGCTGGTGTGTGGTGTGGTGGCTGGTATGTGGTGTGGTGGCTGGTGTGTGGTGTGGTGGCTGGTGTGTGGTGTGGTGGCTGGTGTGTGGTGTGGTGGCTGGTGTGTGGTGTGGTGGCTGGTGTGTGGTGTGGTGGCTGGTGTGTGTTGTGTGGTGTGGTGGCTGGTGTGTGTGGTGTGGTGGCTGGTGTGTGTGGTGTGGTGGCTGGTGTGTGGTGTGGTGGCTGGTGTGTGGTGTGGTGGCTGGTGTGTGGTGTGGTGGCTGGTATGTGGTTTTGGTGGCTGGAAAAGAGAGGAAAGAGTAGGAAGCGGAAATAAAAATGGGAGGAACGGTAACTGAGGAGAGAGGAAGTGAGAGAACAAGAAATGATACAAAATGTGATGATGGAGAGTAGACTGAAGTGGGTAGAAAAAGACGCTGCCAGCATCCTGTCACAACATTAACACACCGTCAGTGGACAGGAACTACCATTCACTGGACTGTCTTCTCCCTACAACATCAACGCCCTCTGTCATTGTTGAAGGAATTATTAAATTCCCCGATTAGATCTACACTTTACTGAATAAAACACTTTAATTAACTCAGTAATGGCCGAGTTTGGAATATTTTGTCGCCTCTGGAACATTGAGGCGGGACTCGGTGGCCTCCGGCCTGAGTTGACCCGCCATGTTGGCTGCGGTAGTCGCTCTCTTCTCTCCTCCACAACATAAACTTTAAATCATTCAAATCATTCATTCTGGGCTAAGTACAATGGGGAGTATGACTCTTAATAGTCGGAAGTGGAGACTAGTTCGACGGTCCAGGTAACAATGTACAAGTTTCATTCTGTCAGTCGAGGAGACAAGAAGTGCGGCTTAGATGGGCATCACTAGAACAAAGTGACAGTAGACATACGAACAGACAGTAGACGAGCAGGTGGATCGCTCGCAGGACAGACTGGAGAAGGATAGGAGGAGCGTGTAGAGGGACACACGCCCCCCTATCCTCCTCCCTCCAGGAAGGGCGGGGGTGTGGAAGGGTGGAGCAAGTGACGGAACAAGTGACAGGGGATTTCGGATAGTGGAAGAGGAGACAGGTGACAAGTTGTCCTGGGGGGGGGGGGGGGTTGAAGGAGGTGACGGGAGAGGGTGACAGGTGATGTGTAATTAAGCAGTGATGTCCACAATGGAGTTCTCTTTGTTGTGAATTATACTGGGTCACTCTGGGATAGTAGTATAGTGTTGCTGCTACTACAGCTGCTACTAATACTACAGCTGCTACTACTACTACTACAGCTGCTACTACTACTACAGCTGCTACTACTACTACAGCTGCTACTACTACTACAGCTGCTACTACTACTACAGCTGCTACTACTACTACTACAGCTGCTACTACTACTACAGCTGCTACTACTAATACTACAGCTGCTACTACTACTACTACAGCTGCTACTAATACTACAGCTGCTACTACTAATACTACAGCTGCTACTACTACTACAGCTGCTACTACTACTACAGCTGCTACTACTACTACAGCTGCTACTACTACTACTACAGCTGCTACTACTACTACAGCTGCTACTACTAATACTACAGCTGCTACTACTACTACAGCTGCTACTACTACTACGACCACTACTACTACTACTACGACCACTACTACGACCACTACTAATACTACGACCACTACTAATACTACGACCACTAATACTACGACCACTACTAATACTACGACTACCACCACTACTACTACTACGACCACTACTACCATCACTACTTATACTCTTCTTTGGCATACTTTATTTCTTTCTATTGTTTGTGTTCTTATATAGTTTTCCTCCACCTCCGTCTCCTGTTCCTTTTCTGTCTGCTGCTCCTACTTCACTTCCTCATCCTTCTCTTCCACCTCCTTCCTCTCCTCCTGGTACTTCTCCTCCTTCAACAATTATGACATTTATAGTTAAGTCATGCAACAAATCTCTGTGACACATTATAACTTTCCTCAACAGTTTAGGTTGCAAAATATATCCAATTATGAAGCAACGAAATGTTGATTAGAAATATCCCTTAAGATTTCAGTGACTTAACACCTTGTTCAAACTAATGGAAGATTCATTTCCTCCTCAGGTAAGACCCGGTGAACATTGTACCTCCTTCAGGAGCCACGTGAAAGGTTTGTCAACTCAATTGTGTTTTCTAAAAGTTAGTCGTGAAGGTATATCAGCTTTGTTTTGATATGCTGATGATTGATGAGTGGAGTCAGATGCAATGTGGTGTCTTGGCTCCTCGTGTCCTCTGTGTATATGCCGGATACATATTTGACATGTATATAGTCACAGGGACACTCAAGTATGCGCGCGTACCTGTCACTGTCAGAGTAGTTAACACTGTCACTGTCAGAGTAGTTAACAGGTTGAATGCATTAGGCAGTGATGTGGTGGAGGCTGACTCCATACACAGTTTCAAGTATAGATATGATAGAGCCCAGTAGGCTCAGGAACCTGTGCATCAGTTGACTGACAGTTGAGAGGCGGGACCAAAGAGCCAGAGTTCAACCCCCGCAAGCACAATTAGGGGAGTACAACTAGGTGAGCACACACTGCCCACACATTTTAATGTGTTTATTTTTCATGCCTAAGTGAAAATGTAGAGTATTTAATGCATCCTTATATTTAATTAATCAATGTTTCCTTTACCCGCCAAACTTTTTTATGGGAGGTGAACTTTGAGTTGAGATGAACCACCACTGCCCTTCGACCCCCCCCCCCCCCCCCCCCCGACGAACCCCTACCCCCCCCCCCCCCCTTCTCGACGAACCACTACCCCTCATAGTATAGTCAAGGCATCACTTAAGGCTGCGGACTCACACTCACAATAAACAGTAATATTACAAGTGTAAGATCTACACTTGTAATTACTACTACTGCCCACTACTGTGGCGGGCCTCCAGGTGCCGTAGTGAAGCTGGAAGGCACTTAATGCTGCTCCAATAGTTAGGAATGGAATATACTTGGAGCTGGAATACAGTAGAAGCTGAAATACAGCTTCGGTTGCAATACAGTTGGAGTTAGAACTGGAATACAATTGAAACTGAATACAATTGGAACTGAAAACCAAGTTGAGGCTGGAACACAGTTAGCTGAAATACAGCTGAAGGTGCAATACAGTTGAATGTGGAAAACAGTTGAAACTGGAATACAGTCGGACCTGAAATACAGTTAGAGCTGGGATCCAATAAGATCAGGAATCCAGTTACAGTTAGTTTCATTCTGGCTCTATTTCTAATTATCAGTCACCATCCCAATTTCATATTGGCTTTTTCCCAGGCTTAAACACCAGTTTAAACACTAATGGCTTATTTGAACTGGGATCAACATTTTATACATGCAGATATTGAGACTAACAGTGGCCGAGCAACCCTCGCTGCTGGCCGAGCAACCCTCGCTGCTGGCCGAGCAACCCTCGCTGCTGGCCGAGCAACCCTCGCTGCTGGCTACTCACCTCCACAATGTGGGGGGGAAATTGTATCAAAATAAAAGTGAGACTGGAAATCTGGAACTCTACATTTTATGGAAATAGAAAGAAAGACCTCGTAGAAGGGGCCTCGTAGTCTGGTGGATAGCGCGCAGGACAAGTGATTCTGTGGCGCGGGTTCGATTCCCGCACGAGGCAGAAACAAATGGGCAAAGTTTCTTTCACCCTGAATGCCCCTGTTATCTAGCAGTAAATAGGTACCTGGGTGTTAGTCAGCTGTCACGGGCTGCTTCCTGGGGGTGGAGGCCTGGTCGAGGACCGGGCCGCGGGGACACTAAAAGCCCCGAAATCATCTCAAGATAACCTCAAGATAAGACTAGAAATCTGAAAATAAATATATTGTGAAAAATAAAGACTGAAGATCTGTAAATATAAACGTAAGAAATTGAAAGAATACAAATCTTTAAATATTAATGTTTAAGAAAAAAAGGCTGAACATCTAGAAATTTTATTTTGATGGAAAGGAAACATGGAGTGGAGATCTGGGAATAACAAGAAGCTGTTGAGTCCCGCTACAGCTTGGTGGATCAATACTGAGCAGAGCTCCCAGAGCTGAAGCTTCCTCACAGAGGATGAATTTTTGTTATCAAATGTTGGAATTTGTATGTGAGGAAGCAAGAGATTATTTTCTGGTCCATTACCCCGTCACAGCCCAGAGCTCCTCCATCCTCACAGACCCTTGTGAGGGAGGAGGAGAGGAAGGAGGAGGAGGAGGAGGACAAGGAAGACGAGGCTGAAGCAGGAAGACAAAGTCAATTAAAATAAATGTTTTATTTCTCACCTGACCCCCCCCCCTCATCTCCACCCATACATACATTCCCCATATCCCCCTTATCACTGTAACCATTCTCGCTACGCACTATCTACATCACTGTTATCGTAAGGTTGAGCCCACAACACAAGCATGTCATCTCAACATTCGTTTTGCCCGTCACTATCTCAGTACACAACTATTTCAACGATTCCTAAGCTTTCCTGACCTTTGGTTAACGTGGTTACACAGCGACTTGGTGACGGGGCCGCGGGGCCGCGTCCAGTTCAAGAGTAAGATGGGGGCCGACCCCGACCCCCCCCCCCCCCTGTGACACTTCTTACACTCACGATATGTGTTTGGTTTCCATCCTTGGATAGGCAATCAAGGATTCCTCGTCTTCCCTCCCTCTCCTCGTCCCTGCCCTCTCCTCGTCCCTGCCCTCTCCTCGTCCCCTCCCTCTCCTCGTCCCTGCCCTCTCCTCGTCCCCTCCCTCTCCTCGTCCCTGCCCTCTCCTCGTCCCCTCCCTCTCCTCGTCCCTGCCCTCTCCTCGTCCCTGCCCTCTCCTCGTCCCTGCCCTCTCCTCGTCCCCTCCCTCTCCTCGTCCCCTCCCTCTCCTCGTCCCTGCCCTCTCCTCGTCCCCTCGTCTAACACGGTCCACAACAGCCGAGGAAGGCACGAGCCTGCCTCTTAATATTCGTTTAATACACAAACTAATCTTCAACTCCCAGCAGATTCTCTTTAGAAAGAAACAACTTTTTCTTAAAGTTCCATCATCTTCATCTAGAGCTTGAGGGTAATCTCTCTTAGTTCTTGAAGTAGGGAGAGACAGGGGTAACAGGGAGACGGAGATTAACACGAGAGAGATAGATAGATAGATAGATAGATAGAGAGAGAGAGAGAGAGAGAGAGAGAGAGAGAGAGAGAGAGAGAGAGAGAGAGAGAGAGAGAGATAGAGAGAGAGAGAGAGAGAGAGAGAGAGAGAGAGAGAGAGAGAGAGAGAGAGAGAGAGAGAGAGAGAGAGAGAGAGAGAGAGAGAGAGCAACAAAAGACACTCAGACTGGCATACACAACTGGAAATAAAGAGAAAGAGACAATATCAGGAGAGGTGAAGACAGTAGTAAAAGTCACCGGACATTTTACCGTTGTTACTGTATACATTTTCATATACAGAAAACCATTGACACAGGAGATGAAAATTGGCACATAGTTCTTGATCTCGGTGGACGGCCGTCATCCCTCTCCTTCCCTCCCTCCCTCACCTCGGTGGACGGCCGTCATCCCTCTCCTTCCCTCCCTCCCTCACCTCGGTGGACGGCCGTCATCCCTCTCCTTCCCTCCCTCCCTCACCTCGGTGGACGGCCGTCATCCCTCTCCTTCCCTCCCTCCCTCACCTCGGTGGACGGCCGTCATCCCTCTCCTTCCCTCCCTCCCTCACCTCGGTGGACGGCCGTCATCCCTCTCCTTCCCTCCCTCCCTCCTTACTTCGCTCTCTCTCTCTCACTCTCCTCTCCCTCCTTCTTTCTCTCCCTTTCTCACTCACCAACAACCATGGTTACAGCCTGTGCTGCTGGTGGTTGTTGACCAGTGAGATCCGTCTTCAACTCACTCGCCATCACGAGTGACAATCACAAAGCACACTTTTTATCTAAAATACATTCTCTCAGGCACAACATTCATAACAAACACAGTATACATCGAAAGTACTATCTCCAACACAAACACAGTCTTCAAAACAAACACAGGTCTCCAACACAAGCACAGTCTTCAAAACAAACACAGGTCTCCAACACACAGTCTTCAAAACAAACACAGGTCTCCAACACAAACACAGTCTTCAAAACAAACACAGGTCTCCAACACAAACACAGTCATCAAAACAAACACAGGTCTCCAACACAAACACAGTCATCAAAACAAACACAGGTCTCCAACACAAACACAGTCTTCAAAACAAACACAGGTCTCCAACACAAACACAGTCTTCAAAACAAACACAGGTCTCCAACACAAACACAGTCTTCAAAACAAACACAGGTCTCCAACACAAACACAGTCTTCAAAACAAACACAGGTCTCCAACACAAACACAGTCTTCAAAACAAACACAGGTCTCCAACACACAGTCTTCAAAACAAACACAGGTCTCCAACACAAACACAGTCTTCAAAACAAACACAGGTCTCCAACACAAACACAGTCTTCAAAACAAACACAGGTCTCCAACACAAACACAGTCTTCAAAACAAACACAGGTCTCCAACACAAACACAGTCTTCAAAACAAACACAGGTCTCCAACACAAACACAGTCTTCAAAACAAACACAGGTCTCCAACACAAACACAGTCTTCAAAACAAACACAGGTCTCCAACACACAGTCTTCAAAACAAACACAGGTCTCCAACACAAACACAGTCTTCAAAACAAACACAGGTCTCCAACACAAACACAGTCTTCAAAACAAACACAGGTCTCCAACACAAACACAGTCTTCAAAACAAACACAGGTCTCCAACACAAACACAGTCTTCAAAACAAACACAGGTCTCCAACACAAACACAGTCTTCAAAACAAACACAGGTCTCCAACACAAACACAGTCTTCAAAACAAACACAGGTCTCCAACACACAGTCTTCAAAACAAACACAGGTCTCCAACACAAACACAGTCTTCAAAACAAACACAGGTCTCCAACACAAACACAGTCTTCAAAACAAACACAGGTCTCCAACACAAACACAGTCTTCAAAACAAACACAGGTCTCCAACACAAACACAGTCTTCAAAACAAACACAGGTCTCCAACACAAACACAGTCTTCAAAACAAACACAGGTCTCCAACACAAACACAGTCTTCAAAACAAACACAGGTCTCCAACACAAACACAGTCATCAACACAAGCTCCAAAACCAAGCCTGAACTTGTACCCGATCTCTAACGGTAAGGAAGGAGCAGTCTCCACCACAGCCATTTCTGTCACCACAAGCATAACCTCTGCCACACGCTCAAGCCAACGTAAGAACAACCTCCAACACAGCCACAACCTCCAACACAACCACACCCCCCAACACAACCTCCAACACAACCACACCCCCCAACACAACCACACCCCCCAACACAACCACCAACACAACCACACCCCCCAACACAACCACAACCTCCAACACAACCACAACCTCCAACACAACCACAACCTCCAACACAACCACACCCTCCAACACAACCACCAACACAACCACACCCTCCAACACAACCACCAACACAACCACACCCTCCAACACAACCACACCCTCCAACACAACCACCAACACAAACACAATCCCCAACACAACCACACCCTCCAACACAACCACACCCTCCAACACAACCCCCAACACAACCACACCCTCCAACACAACCCCCAACACAACCACACCCTCCAACACAACCACACCCTCCAACACAACCCCCAACACAACCACACCCTCCAACACAACCACCAACACAACCACACCCACCAACACAACCCCCAACACAACCACACCCTCCAACACAACCCCCAACACAACCACACCCTCCAACACAACCACACCCTCCAACACAACCCCCAACACAACCACACCCTCCAACACAACCACACCCTCCAACACAACCACCAACACAACCACACCCTCCAACACAACCCCCAACACAACCACACCCTCCAACACAACCACACCCTCCAACACAACCACCAACACAACCACACCCTCCAACACAACCACCAACACAACCACACCCACCAACACAACCCCCAACACAACCACACCCTCCAACACAACCACCAACACAACCACACCCTCCAACACAACCACACCCCCCAACACAACCACCAACACAACCACACCCTCCAACACAACCACACCCTCCAACACAACCACCAACACAACCACACCCTCCAACACAACCACAAGCCCAGAGCTCTTACTCCCAGGCGAAACCTTATCTCCTGGCTGGCTCGCCACCTCTGCAACTCAATACCAGTTGATGGGATCTTTTATAGAGAGTCGGGAGGGATAATTCACTCGGCAGCGGACCGCAAGATGAGAAGTGTCCCCCTGGAAATGGATCCATATAGCTCCAGGGAACCTCTGGGAGACCGGGAGGGAACTTGAACCACAAATTCCAGGTGTAGAAAGGGAATAGGATGGAAGAATGGGATGAGAGATTCTAATGTTTGCAGAGAGTCCGGGGATGATAACTCACCCGGCAGTGCTCCTCTGGAAATGGATCCATACGAATTTATTTCCAGGGAAATACAAATTCTCTTTATGGGGCTAGGGGGAAGGGGGGGGGGGGGGGGGTTGAACTACTAGTTTCGTAAGAAGCGTAATATGATAAGTGATTGTAATGCCTTAAGACGGCGAGGAGATATAGTTCACTCGACAGCAACAGCCAGATGAGAGGATCCTAAGAGCTCCCAAGAAGACCTGGAAGAGAGTGAAGACCCCCAGCTCCCAAGAAGACCTGGAAGAGAGTGAAGACCCCCAGCTCCCAAGAAGACCTGGAAGAGAGTGAAGACCCCCAGCTCCCAAGAAGACCTGGAAGAGAGTGAAGACCCCCAGCTCCCAAGAAGACTTGGAAGAGAGTGAAGACCCCCAGCTCCCAAGAAGACCTGGAAGAGGGTGAAGACCCCCAGCTCCCAAGAAGATCTGGAAGAGGGTGAAGACCCCCAGCTCCCAAGAAGACCTGGAAGAGAGTGAAGACCGCCAGCTCCCAAGAAGACCTGGAAGAGAGTGAAGACCCCCAGCTCCCAAGAAGACCTGGAAGAGGGTGAAGACCCCCAGCTCCCAAGAAGATCTGGAAGAGGGTGAAGACCCCCAGCTCCCAAGAAGACCTGGAAGAGAGTGAAGACCGCCAGCTCCCAAGAAGACCTGGAAGAGACAGAAGACCCCCAGCTCCCAAGAAGACCTGGAAGAGAGTGAAGACCCCCAGCTCCTAAGAAGACCTGGAAGAGAGTGAAGACCCCCAGCTCCCAAGAAGACCTGGAAGAGAGTGAAGACACCCAGCTCCCAAGAAGACCTGGAAGAGACAGAAGACCCCCAGCTCCCAAGAAGACCTGGAAGAGACAGAAGACCCCCAGCTCCCAAGAAGACCTGGAAGAGAGTGAAGACCCCCAGCTCCCAAGAAGACCTGGAAGAGAGTGAAGACCCCCAGCTCCCAAGAAGACCTGGAAGAGACAGAAGACCCCCAGCTCCTAAGAAGACCTGGAAGAGACAGAAGACCCCCAGCTCCCAAGAAGACCTGGAAGAGACAGAAGACCCCCAGCTCCTAAGAAGACCTGGAAGAGACAGAAGACCCCCAGCTCCCAATAAGACCTGGAAGAGAGTGAAGACCGCCAGCTCCCAAGAAGACCTGGAAGAGAGTGAAGACCCCCAGCTCCCAAGAAGACCTGGAAGAGAGTGAAGACCCCAGCTCCCAAGAAGACCTGGAAGAGAGTGAAGACCCCCAGCTCCCAAGAAGACCTGGAAGAGAGTGAAGACCGCTAACGTACCACATATCCCACAAGATGGGAAGGAACTGCTGGGAGAAATATGAGGAGAGAATATGTTTACTGCGAGTCTGGAAGGATAATTCACTCCGCAGCGACTCAGAAAAATTTGAGGCTCCTGCTGGAGGATGATAATTATATCACTAAAGACCTATAGGCAAGTAATCGAGGCCCTAAATCATAAATTTCATGATAACATGACGGATGAATATAAGGTTTAAAGACTAAGGAAGTGATATTCATCCAGCAGAGTTCCAGGAAATGGATCAATTCACCTCTGATGATCCATTTAAGGTTGCAAGAGAACAGTATCGTCCAGGAATATGGAAGAAGGTTTTATTCCATTTAGAGTCTGGAGAAATATTCAACTCAACATTAATACAACTCAATATTTATATGCTGGATGAGGGGTCTGGAAATTAATTTGTACTGCGACAAAGGACCCGGCCACGATACGAAAAGTAGCGGAAACTGAATTAGAAACTGATTCTCAGTGGTCAATGGCAGCTGGCATGGCTTGAGTGCCATGCCAGTACGGTGATATGGCTTGAGTGCCATGCCAGTACGGTGATATGGCTTGAGTGCCGTGCCAGTACGGTGACATGGCTAGAGTGGCATACCAGTACGGTGACATGGCTTGAGTGCCATGCCAGTACGGTGACATGGCTTGAGTGCCGTGCCAGTACGGTGATATGGCTTGAGTGCCATGTCAGTACGGTGACATGGCTTGAGTGCCATGCCAGTACGGTGACATGGCTTGAGTGCCATGCCAGTACGGTGACATGGCTTGAGTGCCATGCCAGTACGGTGACATGGCTTGAGTGCCATGCCAGTACGGTGACATGGCTTGAGTGCCGTGCCAGTACGGTGACATGGCTTGAGTGGCATACCAGTACGGTGACATGGCTTGAGTGCCGTGCCAGTACGGTGACATGGCTTGAGTGGCATACCAGTACGGTGACATGGCTTGAGTGCCATGCCAGTACGGTGACATGGCTTGAGTGCCATGCCAGTACGGTGATATGGCTTGAGTGCCGTGCCAGTACGGTGACATGGCTCGAGTGCCATGCCAGTACGGTGATATGGCTTGAGTGCCATGCCAGTACGGTGACAACACTGTCAGTATACTCCCATGCTAATGGTAGAGACCACGAGGATACACGACAGGAAGAGATGTGAACTATAGTGGCAGTGTAGCGTGGATCATGAGGAGTTCCTCGATACTCTTGCCATGATAACACACTCGGCGGGGAAGCTCGGGATGAAAAATGTTCCTCTGGAAATGAATCTGCAGTGCTCCAGGGAACTGCTGGAAGATGGTGGAGGTCCTGAACAGTTTATATTCCAAGATGATAATTGATCGAGGCTGTGTGGAGGAAGTTTGCTGCTCGGGATGGGAGAGAGGGAAGAGAAGGAAGGGTTAGATGCGTGTGCGACGAGAGAGGTGACAGAGCGATGCGAACAGGAAGGAACGAATGACAGTAACAGAAGGGAGAGATGAATGGTGCGTAACGCCGTGATGAAGATAGTGTACGAGGAAGGGAATATCTGAGGAGATGGGAAGAACTTTTGAACGAAAAATAATTGGACGACTTAGGAGCAAAGTTGTAGCGAAAGAGGATTGAATCTGAGAAGGGGATGAGCTTCTCCCAAGAAAGTTCTAAACACATTAATCACGATTTATTAAGCAAAGGTTATATATATATATATATATATATATATATATATATATATATATATATATATATATATATATATATATATATTCGCATATATATATATATATATATATATATATATATATATATATATGTCGTACCTAGTAGCCAGAACGCACTTCTCAGCCTACTATTCAAGGCCCGATTTGCCTAATAAGCCAAGTTTTCATGAATTATTTATTTTTCGACTACCTAACCTACCTAACCTAACCTAACCTAACGTTTTCGGCTACCTAACCTAACCTAACCGATAAAGATAGGTTAGGTTAGGTTAGGTAGGGTTGGTTAGGTTCGGTCATATATCTAAATTAATTTTAACTCCAATAAAAAAAAAATTGACCTCATACGTAATGAAATGGGCAGCTTTATAATTTCGTAAGAAAAAAATTAGAGAAAATATACTAATTCATGAAAACTTGGCTTATTAGGCAAATCGGGCCTTGAATAGTAGGCATAGAAGTGCGTTCTGGCTACTAGGTACGACATATATATATATATATCGAGCAGAGCAGCGAGAGTGTCCTCGCACACCACCTTCCCAAGTCTCTCCAACTAGTGTCTGGCATATTTCCTCCTTCCTTTTGTTTCCTTTGACTCGCTCTCAATAATTCACAGTTGCATAATGTGAAGCGCAGGCGTCTCGGTGCTGGCTCCCACCGGAACCTGCCACCCTTATTCATTTAGCGAATTTGCGAGTGTCGGTTCGTGTGGCCCTTGTGTGTGTGTGTGTGACACTCAGTGTGAGTCTGTATCTGGTGTGTTGTGCGTGTGGGTCTGTGGGGTGTTACTCATCTGCACTTTACAGGATAAACTAATGATTCTGAGTTTCCTTTAACTCGATCTTCAGTATTACAGTCGTTAAACTTTGGGCTTCTCTCCGGCTTGAGCTCTCGTGTTGCACTCTTGAGAGCCTCTCGTGTTCTCTCAGCACGCGGGTACACGCCTTCACTCTCTTCTCTGCACTACGACCCTCATAATACTTTGCCTTTATATTTATTATTATTCTGTTGGCACTTATGTTAGGCCAATATTATTAAGCCAAGATAATGTGTACATTTAATGTGTTAAGATAATGTGTACATTTAATGTGTTAAGATAATGTGTACATTTAATGTGTTAAGATAATGTGTACATTTAATGTGTTAAGATAATGTGTACATTTAATGTGTTAAGATAATGTGTACATTTAATGTGTTAAGATAATGTGTACATTTAATGTGTTAAGATAATGTGTACATTTAATGTGTTAAGATAATGTGTACATTTAATGTGTTAAGATAATGTGTACATTTAATGTGTTAAGATAATGTGTACATTTAATGTGTTAAGATAATGTGTACATTGATGACCAGACCACACACTAGAAATTGAAGGGACGACGACGTTTCGTCGTCCCTTCGATTTGAGAATCGACTTGAGAATGGTCCAGGACGGACCGAAACGTCGTCGTCCCTTCAATTTCTAGTGTGTGGTCTGGTCAACATACTTCAGCCACGTTATTGTGACTCATCGCCTGCAATGTGTACATTTTCAAAATCGAGCATTTTAGTAAATAAGATTGAAGACAAGTGCATCATTAGATTTCAACTTGGAAAACTCTTACTTAAAATGTTGAGGTGTGCCCCGGGCAGCGCTCTATCACATCAGGAGGACGATGGCTTGAAGGAGGATGTTATTAGACTTGACTAAAGTAAGCGAGGACACACGGAAAA
This sequence comes from Procambarus clarkii, assembly GCF_040958095.1. Taxonomy (NCBI): domain Eukaryota; kingdom Metazoa; phylum Arthropoda; class Malacostraca; order Decapoda; family Cambaridae; genus Procambarus; species Procambarus clarkii. The sequence goes on along the minus strand of NC_091184.1, from coordinate 38,686,415 downwards.
TGATAAGGACTCATGAGAGGAACTTAACAAAAGCTTCCAGGAAGTATTCAAGCTGGAGCCTGAGTTGCCACTAGAGCTTAGAGCACAAACTGATCTGGAAATTCCACAGAAAGCCACACTGAAATAACAGTGACATCAGAAGAAGTAAAAAAAAAAGTGCATGAACTGGATGTGACAAAAGCCGTAGGGTCAGACAAAATATCACCATGGATACTAAAAAGGCAGCTGAAGCATTTGGGCAGACCACTTGCTATAATAAATTCCTCTTTAGAAACAGTAGAACTTCCTGACAAGTGGAAAAATGGCTAACGTGGCACCAGAGAGAGAGAGAGAGAGAGAGAGAGAGAGAGAGAGAGAGAGAGAGAGAGAGAGAGAGAGAGAGAGAGAGAGAGAGAGAGAGAGAGAGAGAGATGGGCAGACTACTATTTCTTGACTGTCATAAAGGCATTTGATACGGTGCCGCATGGAAGATTCCTACTCAAACTAGAAAAGCAAGCTGGCATATCTGGAGAGTCCTAAGGCGGGTCAGAGAGTACCTCTCAGGAAGGAAGCAAAGTGTCACAGTGAGAGTAGAGACATCAGAGTGGAGAGAGCTTACAAGTGGAGTACCACAAGGCTCGGTTCTTGGGTCAATACTTTTTCTAATATATGTCAATGACCTGAAAGAGGAAATTGGCTGTTTCAGTCGACGCCCTTTGTTTGACCCCCTACACCTGCCCCTGTATGATCACCTACACCTGCCCCTGTATGACCACCTACACCTGCCCCTGTATGATCCCCCCCTACACCTGCCCCTGTATGGCCCCCCTACACCTGCCCCTGTATGACCACCTACACCTGCCCCTGTATGATCCCCCCCTACACCTGCCCCTGTATGACCACCTACACCTGGCCCTGTATGATTCCCCCTACACCTGCCCCTGTATGACCACCTACACCTGCCCCTGTATGGCCCCCCTACACCTGCCCCTGTATGATCACCTACACCTGCCCCTGTATGACCACCTACACCTGCCCCTGTATGATCCCCCCCTACACCTGCCCCTGTATGACCACCTACACCTGGCCCTGTATGACCACCTACACCTGCCCCTGTATGACCACCTACACCTGCCCCTGTATGATCCCCCTACACCTGCCCCTGTATGACCACCTACACCTGCCCCTGTATGATCCCCCCTACACCTGCCCCTGTATGACCACCTACACCTGGCCCTGTATGATTCCCCCTACACCTGCCCCTGTATGACCACCTACACCTGCCCCTGTATGGCCCCCCTACACCTGCCCCTGTATGACCACCTACACCTGCCCCTGTATGGCCCCTCTACACCTGCCCCTGTATGACCACCTACACCTGCCCCTGTATGGCCCCCCTACACCTGCCCCTGTATGACCACCTACACCTGCCCCTGTATGGCCCCCCCTACACCTGCCCCTGTATGACCACCTACACCTGCCCCTGTATGACCCCCTACACCTGCCCCTGTATGACCACCTACACCTGCCCCTGTATGGCCCCCCTACACCTGCCCCTGTATGACCACCTACACCTGCCCCTGTATAGCCCCCCCTACACCTGTCCCTGTATGACCACCTACACCTGCCCCTGTATGACCCCCTACACCTGCCCCTGTATGACCACCTACACCTGCCCCTGTATGGCCCCCCTACACCTGCCCCTGTATGACCACCTACACCTGCCCCTGTATGGTCCCCCTACACCTGCCACTGTATGACCACCTACACCTGCCCCTGTATGGCCCCCCTACACCTGCCCCTGTATGACCACCTACACCTTCCCCTGTATGGCCCCCCTACACCTGCCCCTGAATGACCACCTACACCTGCCCCTGTATGGCCCCCCTACACCTGCCCCTGTATGACCACCTACACCTGCCCCTGTATGACCCCCTACACCTGCCCCTGTATGACCACCTACACCTGCCCCTGTATGGCCCCCCTACACCTGCCCCTGTATGACCACCTACACCTGCCCCTGTATGACCCCCTACACCTGCCCCTGTATGACCACCTACACCTGCCCCTGTATGGCCCCCCTACACCTGCCCCTGTATGACCACCTACACCTGCCCCTGTATGATCCCCTACACCTGCCCCTGTATGACCACCTACACCTGCCCCTGTATGGCCCCCTACACCTGCCCCTGTATGACCACCTACACCTGCCCCTGTATGGCCCCCCTACACCTGCCCCTGTATGACCACCTACACCTGCCCCTGTATGGTCCCCCTACACCTGCCCCTGTATGACCACCTACACCTGCCCCTGTATGGCCCCCCTACACCTGCCCCTGTATGACCCCCTACACCTGCCCCTGTATGACCACCTACACCTGCCCCTGTATGGCCCCCCTACACCTGCCCCTGTATGACCACCTACACCTGCCCCTGTATGACCACCTACACCTGCCCCTGTATGGCCCCCCTACATCTGCCCCTGTATGACCACCTACACCTGCCCCTGTATGACCACCTACACCTGCCCCTGTATGACCACCTACACCTGCCCCTGCGTCAGGTTTGTCTCCATGGTAACGAGTTGTTTTAATAGATATCCGGACCATTCTAGTACTCGTTATTTCGGCCCTTGCAACCGGCCATCCGGATAAACGGGGGAGGATTACGAGCCTAAATTATTAACTGCGGAACACACAGTCAGTATGCTGCCTCGGAATTCGGTTAAGACCTTTTCACCGGTTTCATCAGTGCGTACAAACCAACGTTTCCGTTTGTAATGGTTTTTATACGTTTGCTATATTATTTTTTTGTTTTTTAAAATCTCTTTATTTGAATGTATGTTGTTATATGTTAAATTTTGCTTTTTGGTGAAAGACTAGGTGAATAGTACAGTCGTTAACAGGACTTAGTGCTTGCCTACATCAGTCGCTGGTGGAGGCGCTGGTTGGGGGGGAGTGGGGGGGGGGGATAGTGGTGGTGGTAGTGGTGGTGATAGTGGTGGTGGTAGTGGTGGTCCTTTAGTAGTAGTGTTGGTGATACTGGTACTATTAATGCCTATAAATCTCTCACTATATTTGTGCTTCTCTATATCCTCTTACTTTCGTGCAATGTTTACTTTTATCACTTTTGCATCTCCTCTCCTTTCTCTTCTCTATTTCTTCCTTATTGACTACTTCCTCCCTCTCCTCTTGCTCCTGTCTCACCCATATTTCCTACCTCTTCTCCAATACATCCCTTTTCCCTCTTCTACCCCCTATTCTCTCTTCCTTCCCCTCTCCCCCTCTTCTTCATCCCTCCCTCCCTCTCTCTTCTTCCTTCTCCCTATCCTCGCCTTTCTCTCCGATACTTCTTCTCTTACTCCTTCCTCCACCTCCTCCTCATTCCATTTGTCATGCTTCTTTTCTTGTGGTGTAGGAGGAGAAGGAGCGGGGGAGAGGCCGGGTGGCCGCCAGGATGGCGTGTTCCCGGGGCCTGCCACCGGAGAGAGGTGCTTAGCCCTCCCAATTTGCACCGTGGCGCTGCTTATTGTAGCCGCCACTCCACATTCTCCACAACCTCCGCAAAAATGTCAAGATTTGGGCAAAATTCTATTCTATTCTAGGGAGAGATTGAAAGAGAAAGAGAGAGAGATAGAGGGAGGGGGGGAGGGAGGGAGAGAGAGAGAGAGAGAGAGAGAGAGAGAGAGAGAGAGAGAGAGAGAGAGAGAGAGAGAGAGAGAGAGAGAGAGAGAGAGAGAGAGAGAGAGAGAGAGAGAGAGAGAGAGAGAGAGAGAGACAGAGGGAGAGGGACAGGGAGAGAGAGGGAGAGGGACAGGGAGAGAGAGAGAGGGAGGGAGAGAGAGAGAGAGAGATAGAGAGAGATAGAGAGAGAGAGAGAAATAGAGAGAGAGAGAGATAGAGATAGAGAGAGATAGAGGGAGAGAGAGAGAGAGAGAGAGAGAGAGAGAGAGAGAGAGAGAGAGAGAGAGAGAGAGAGAGAGAGAGAGAGAGAGATAGAGAGAGAGAGAGAGAGAGAGAGAGAGAGAGAGAGAGATAAGTCATTTTGTTCATATTTTTCCTGCAACTTTATCACTTTCAATGTATTACTATGAGTGTTTTCATCTCTACTGTCACTGATAATATTTGTTATATATAATGATTCTCATTTTTTTTTTACTTATCTATCAATGAAATAACGATAATGTCTCATCTTCATATTTTTTCAGTTTTGGAGTTTGTGTGTGTGTGATGTAGAGTGACCTGCTAGTGTGACCTCGGTAATCCTTGCTCTCCGTGGCGCCGAAATTTTAACACTCTGGAGAACACCACCTGGGCTTCCTGATCCTCCTCTTCACTGCCGCGGGTTCCATACATTCACGATCGCTGTACTCCTTACGGTGTGTGTTCGGACACGTGTCTCCGATATCCCTATTGTAAACACACTTTACGTGTCATCATCTTTCTATCGAGTGAAGATCTTGTCGGCGTGAGCGTATCCAATCTCTAGGGAAGGCATTCTTCACTCACAAACTCCTCTCGCAAAATTCAAAACAGCCGAAACTCTCGTTTTCTTCGCTATTTTTAAATATATCCTGTCCTCCCTTCCGTTATATTTCCCCATAAAAGAAGCAATTAACTATGTATAACCCCGCGACGTATATGATCCAACACCTTGTGCAGACGACAGCCCTTCCTCTGCACGTTGAACCTTCTTAATTTCTTTCCCTTGGCAATCTTCTTCTCTCCCCTCTCCCTCTCTCTGGCAGATAGCTCTCCCCTCTCCCTCTCTCTGGCAGATAGCTCTCCCCTCTCCCTCTCTCTGGCAGATAGCTCTCCCCACACCCTCTCTCTGGCAGATAGCTCTCCCCACTCCCTCTCTCTGGCAGATAGCTCTCCCCTCTCCCTCTCTCTGGCAGATAGCTCTCCCCGCACCCTCTCTCTGGCAGATAGCTCTCCCCGCACCCTCTCTCTGGCAGATAGCTCTCCCCGCACCCTCTCTCTGGCAGATAGCGCTCCCCTCTCCCTCTCTCTGGCAGATAGCTCTCCCCTCTCCCTCTCTCTGGCAGATAGCTCTCCCCTCTCCCTCTCTCTGGCAGATAGCTCTCCCCTCTCCCTCTCTCTGGCAGATAGCTCTCCCCTCTCCCTCTCTCTGGCAGATAGCTCTCCCCTCAGCCTCGGCTTGCCTAGTACCTCCTGTCTCCCTCATCTTAACTGTCCAATAACTCCTCCAGATTCTTCAGTAATCTTCAAACTGGAGTGTTCTTGTCCTCATAACTCTTGTTGCTCCTCTCTCTCTCTCTCTCTCTCTCTCTCTCTCTCTCTCTCTCTCTCTCTCTCTCGCTCTCTCTCTCTCTCTCTCTCTCTCTCTCTCTCTCTCTCTCTCTCTCTCTCGCTCTCTCTCGCTCTCTCTCTCCGTTTAAATTGTCTTAAAATACTATGCACTAAACATTTGCAATGTTTACAGACAATAAATTATATGTCGGGCAATTACCAGGGACACGTTATAATTGCTAATTACAGTTTACTGGTTTAATAAGCTGTTTTGATCTGTAATTGTTACATACACACCAACCCACCCACCCACACACACACCCACACACACACACACACACACACACACACACACACACACACACACACAGTGATGTGTGTGTACACATCAAGCACAAATAGGTGAGTACACACACACACACACAAACACACGCACGCACGCACACAGGTGAGTACACACACGCACGCACGCACTCTCCAGCTGAGAAGCGGGACCAAAGAGCCAAAGCTCAACCCCCGCAAGCATAAATAGGTGAGTACAAATAGGTGAATACACACACACACGATTCTTCGGGAATCTGTACACTAGTAGATTGACAGTTGAAAAGCGGGTCCATCACCCCTTCCCTTCCCTTCCCACCCATCCCAGATCCACCCTACCCCCCCCCCTATCCTAGTGACACCAAGAGAAACTAGAACTGGACAGAAGAGAGTCAGTTTCAAAATAATGTACTCAAATATAGATGGTATTACCATCAAAGACAACACACTTGGGGAAAGAGCACCCTAGAACAACCCGGATGTAACAGCACTCACTGAATTTTATTGGAGGTGTAATAGCACCTCCAATAATTTTATTGGAGGTGTTGTGGTTTCTGGTCATGGTTGAGGATTGTCCCACCGGTCCAAGTGTCGTCATATAGTGGTGTTTATCTCGTGGTTACTATAGCCATTGTTCACCAATGGCTAGCCTTGGTGGCCATTGGTTCACCAATGGCTAGCCAATGGCTAGCCTGTTCACCAGTGTTAGCCTTACTCACGTCGCTCTATTCAGAGTAGTGGATAAGAGTTCAACGACTATAAGCGTTGAGAACACTAGAACTCTTACCGAATTACCACTAACTCTCACTCTTGTCCCCTATCACTGATACTACTCACTCTTACCGTTTAGGAATAATCCCATGTTCGTAGGCTTGTTATATACGCTGGTGCTTAGAGATGCTTCTGTTTTTATTATTAACACACTCAGGAAAGGCAGAGTTATTCTTACTATTTTTCATGGGTGATTCGGAGTCCTGACTCTCTTTCTACATGGCTTTTTAGACCAATTAGTTCTTCTATATCTTTAACTATTACGAATATATCATAGACACAGCGGCAGTATACACTTGGATTATACCTTCTACTGAAGACCTTGACAGTTCACACGTGAAAATTGAACATTCGTAGAGGAAAGTCCATTGCTACTCCGTCTGTCTGAAGTCATCATTCCTTCCGGACTAGTGAAAGAAGTAGCAATGGGCTCTCCTCTAGCAGTGCAATTTGCTAATTTTCACATGAGAACCATCGATGACAGACTCTTCAGTAGTAGGCAAAAACCAAGTGAAAACTACCGTTATAACTTAATGAAATTATATTACAAATCCACTATGCACAGTGAATAAAAGGAACGGGAAGTAATAATGAAAGAAATAGTCCATAAATGAGTAAAAAAAGGCACAACCCGTGACCGCAACATTGACATCACCATATATTATAAAACAAAGAAGACCACTGACGATCTTAAGAAAGCCGGAGGCCAACTGAGAACCCTTTACAGCAGTCGAACGTGGTGTGTGTGTGTGTGTGTGTGTGTGTGTGTGTGTGTGTGTGTGTGTGTGTGTGTGTGTGTGTGTGTGTGTGTGTGTGTACTCACCTAGTTGTGCTTGCGGGGGTTGAGCTCTGGCTCTTTGGTCCCGCCTCTCAACCGTCAATCAACAGGTGTACAGATTCCTGAGCCTATTGGGCTCTATCATATCCACACTTGAAACTGTGTATGGAGTCAGCCTCCACCACATCACTTCCTAATGCATTCCATTTGTCAACCACTCTGACACTAAAAAAAGTTCTTTCTAATATCTCTGTGGCTCATTTGGGCGCTCAGTTTCCACCTGTGTCCCCTTGTGCGTGTGCCCCTTGTGTTAAATAGACTGTCTTTATCTACCCTATCAATTCCCTTGAGAATCTTGAATGTGGTGATCATGTCCCCCCTAACTCTTCTGTCTTCCAGCGAAGTGAGGTTTAATTCCCGTAGTCTCTCCTCGTAGCTCATACCTCTCAGCTCGGGTACTAGTCTGGTGGCAAACCTTTGAACCTTTTCCAGTTTAGTCTTATCCTTGGCTAGATATGGACTCCATGCTGGGGCTGCATACTCCAGGATTGGTCTGACATATGTGGTATACAAAGTTCTGAATGATTCTTTACACAATGATTGTGTGTGTGTGTGTGTGTGGAAATCACGAAGAAATTAATACGTGATGAACAATGTAACAATGCTAGACCACGAAAGAAGGAATGAGAATGGATATTTCTTAAATTAGGGAATTTACTGTCTCATTCCTTCTTTCGTGGTCTCACATTGTCATTGTCTTAAAAAATATATATATATATGTGTGTGTGTGCGTGTGCGTGTGTGTGTATGTGTGTGTGTGTGCGTGTGTGCGTGTGAGGGATCTCATTATACAGAAAATCACACACTTCTCCGTGCGCTGCACTCCCAAAAATTCCCCACCACTCTCGCGGCCAGGGGAACGCCTTCAATTTCAATCTCTCTTTCAGCGTCTTGGGAGCCGGACCGGTTCTCCAGGAAATGGTCGCTTTATCCAATTCCCGCTACGAGCCCACCAAATCCGCCGGAAATCTGCTAAGAACTGCAGTATGATTGCTTGCTTAAAGCGGCTTTGCCTATAGCCATTGTGAACTCTCCCGCTCAAGCACAAGCTGCTCTTGTACCAAGTCAAAATGGTTAATGTATATTGCTATTGTATTATTATTATTAATATTATTGCTATTTCTTTAAACGTTTCTTAATAAAGTTTGCACTTGAGTTTGAAAGCTAGTACTCCATTTATATTATTATTTTGTACTAATGTTTCGTGTACACACTACTGTTTCGTGTACACAATAATGTTTCGTGTACACAATAATGTTTCGTGTACACACTAATGTTTCGTGTACACACTAATGTTTCGTGTACACTATAATGTTTCGTGTACACAATATTATTTCGTGTACACAATAATGTTTCGTGTACACAATAATGTTTCGTGTACACAATAATGTTACGTGTACACACTAATGTTTCGTGTACACAATAATGTTTCGTGTACACAATAATGTTTCGTGTACACACTAATGTTTCGTGTACACAATATTATTTCGTGTACACAATAATGTTCCGTGTACACAATATTATTTCGTGTACACAATAATGTTTCGTGTACACACTAATGTTTCGTGTACACAATATTATTTCGTGTACACAATAATGTTTCGTGTACACAATATTATTTCGTGTACACAATAATGTTTCGTGTACACAATAATGTTTCGTGTACACAATATTATTTCGTGTACACACTAATGTTTCGTGTACACAATAATGTTTCGTGTACACAATAATGTTTCGTGTACACAATAATGTTTCGTGTACACAATAATGTTTCGTGTACACAATAATGTTTCGTGTACACACTAATGTTTCGTGTACACAATATTATTTCGTGTACACAATAATGTTTCGTGTACACACTAATGTTTCGTGTACACAATAATGTTTCGTGTACACAATAATGTTTCGTGTACACAATAATGTTTCGTGTACACAATAATGTTTCGTGTACACAATATTATTTCGTGTACACACTAATGTTTCGTGTACACAATAATGTTTCGTGTACACAATAATGTTTCGTGTACACACTAATGTTTCGTGTACACAATAATGTTTCGTGTACACAATAATGTTTCGTGTACACACTAATGTTTCGTGTACACAATATTATTTCGTGTACACAATAATGTTTCGTGTACACAATATTATTTCGTGTACACCCCAGACAATACATGGGACAAGTCTGCCATAGGGCATAATCTCTACACTTTTCTATTCAAGACTGTAAACCTATGAACGGGTTTGGGTTGAACAATAACTCATTATTCTTTTGTAAATTTCTTTGTTTCAATCTCGCGTGATAACAATGGGGACCTGGAAAAGGGTGTTTCCTTACATTTAACCTTTCAATTTCGTTGCTTTCAAATTGTTTGCGAATTTGGTTTTCATTTCAAATTTTGCAATTTTTGTTCAATATTTATATATTCGTATGTTTATAGTATATACTTGAATGATCCCTATGGAGAGATATCACTATAACTCTATGATCCCTTAAAGGATTCGAACCCAGGCCGCCAGGAGTTTCCACGCCAATGGTACTATGACCACTGCACCAACGATCGTCCATAAGTGTTGGTTGGTCATGGCACTTACCTGCACAAGTGTTGCGACCAACCATCACCCGGCGACACTCGTGGCGCCTTCTGGAGGCAGTTATTTAATCAAACCTCTAAACGTGCGTGAGGAATAATCAAGTAAAAGTCAGCGTATGAATGTTAACGAGTAGCTTTGTTATCTTGTTGAATTTCAATGTGGAAAGCGAATGTTTTAATTTAATTCTTATTTATGCTGATTTGCATAATGAAATGTCAGTGCATAATTTGACATAACATATGCAAATTATGTGTAATCCTCGGTAAATATTGCTAGGAGTAAGAGAACCATAAGTGCTTAAATATAATCCCTTTCTCCTCATGTTTTAATGTGTCTATGTGTTCCAAGAATTGTTTTGAGTTGTGGTATTGATAGGCAAACGAAATTAAACGTAATTTAAGAAAGAGTTAGATAACCACATAATTGTGAATTTGATTTAATGTGTGATAGTAAATACGAAGAGTGCCGCTGGAAGATTGGGTTGTACACAAGCAAAGTAATAAGTGGTAATTAACAGTCTCCTTAATCATTTACTTGTGCATTGTTACTCATTCGTTCCTGTAGAGTGGAACTCAAGATTTAATTGACATGTCGTTATTTAAGTTATAATTCCCCAGTTCTTGTTATAAACCTTTACATGGTTCAAGTCTCCGTGGTGTAGTGGTAAGACACTCGCCTGGCGTTCCGCGAGCGCTATGTCATGGGTTCGTATCCTGGCCGGGGAGGATTTACTGGGCGCAATTCCTTAACTGTAGCCTCTGTTTAACGCAACAGTAAAATGAGTACTTGGATGTAACAACGATTCTTCGCGGCAGGGGATCGTATTCCAGGGACCTGCCCGAAACGCTACGCGTACTAGTGGCTGTACAAGAATGTAACAACTCTTGTATATATCTCAAAAAAAAAAAAAAAAAGTGAATTGTTAAACTTTTCCTGGTGGTCTTATCCTCATGCTTCTGGATTACAAGAGACCATAATACGTTATTCAATGCGTACTGGATTGAGGTCTGGGCCGGGTAGAGATGTTAATAATGCTCTAGGACAACAATTCCATAACAGATAGTGCTTGAAGCTTTGCAAGCACTGCACGGTGGTGTTATACACCATTAATTTCCAGTGAACAATTCAGCTGATGTTGGTGTTGGTCAGTGATTAATACCACTTACTGGAGTTGTTTAACCAAAGATCAGGAGCAGAACGACATTTTGTGACAACATATTCCCGATCCTACTTTAACCGATAGTGGTAAAAATAATCTTGATTTGTTGTAAAATTATTGTCTGAAGAATTTTGTCAATAACTAAAAGCAGAGACACTGATTAATAGTTCCCAATAGTGCTCTTCCTTCTATGGACTAGACATATTACTTCAAGTAGGCGCAATAGGTAGAGGTGTTGATCGGCCCAACTGGCCCATCTACGACCGGCCCAACTGGCCCATCTACGACCGGCCCAAGTGGCCCATCTACGTCTAGTGATGTAAACACGTTGTGGATTTCGTCTTATGTAATAACCGCAGCTTTAACACAGTTCAGGGACTATGCTACTGATGTTTTCGTTCTGGACAAGGGACCTGCACCCAAGGAGAAAACCCTTCATTCATTAGGTAAACTTTTTACTGATGGGTTGGTGCCGGTTGTATCTTCTCGCTGTGGAGTATCCATGCCGCCACTCTTCTTACCACTACCAGACTTTGCAACCCATTCTTCCTAATGCAAGAATTTTCCTGTTTCTGATTCTCATGGAAAGATAGGTCACGTTTAAACATCTTTCATATGACGATATGATCCTCTGTGAACACTCATCTTGTGAGCAGAATTGTATCCTTGAGGCATACAATGTCTGTGGGCATGTCTTGTGGATGTGGGCATGTCTTGTGGATGTGGGCATGTCTTGTGGCTGTGGGCATGTCTTGTGGATGTGGGCATTTCTTGTGGCTGTGGGCATGTCTTGTGGCTGTGGGCATGACTTGTGTCTGTGGGCATGTCTTGTGTCTGTGGGCATGTCTTGTGGGTGTGGGCATGTCTTGTGGCTGTGGGCATGTCTTGTGGCTTTGGGCATGTCTTGTGGCTGTGGGCATGTCTTGTGTCTGTGGGCATGTCTTGTGTCTGTGGGCATGTCTTGTGTCTGTGGGCATGTCTTGTGGCTGTGGGCATGTCTTGTGGCTGTGGGCATGTCTTGTGGGTGTGGGCATGTCTTGTGGGTGTGGGCATGTCTTCGCCCACAGCTGCCACCAATCAACGAGTCATATCATGGCAGGTCAGAAGGCTTAGCAAGACACTGCCAATGAGGTATATACTTGTGCCGGAGATCAAATATGTGACTAATGTAATCATATGCTTCTCTTCTCATGTCGCAATGGAGGAAGACATTCTATTCACTTGCTTGTATCTCTCTTTTTGACTCTTTCTTTCTCTCACTCTCTCTTATATCTCATTTTAATAAAGATTATTATCTAATTATTGCAATAATTCAATAATTAGGTTTAGTGTTTTAAAAACGTTTGGCAGAAAACGTTATTTTATATCAGTTCATATAAACGCTGTGGCCCTCACAAGCATAACAACTTTTAAACATTCTCAAAATCACGATTATAAACGTAATTTAAAACGTAATAAAAACGGAAAAATCGTTTTTTTAAACGTATTAAAAACGAAAATAAATGTTGCTGGATCTCGTATCTTTCTCTCTCATTACTGTCCCATCTCTCTGTCGTTACTCTGTCTTTCTCTCGTTACTCTCTTATTTCTCACTGATTTTCAATATCATTCCTTTTACTGTCTCATCTCTCTCTCCAATTACCCTCCCATCCCTCTCTCTCATTATTCTCCTCCTCTGTTTCATTACTCTTCCATCTTTCTTTCAATCTCATCATCTTTAACCTATTTATCTTTCATCTTTCTCATTACTCTCGCATCTCTCATTAATCTTCCATCTGTGTCCCATTTCTCTTCCACCTCTCATATTTCCTTTCTCAATCTCCCTCCCATTACTCTCTCATCTCTTCCATCTCCTATTTCTTTGACCTCACTTCTTCTCTATTTTCCTCTCTTCCCCCTCCATCTATCCCTCTGTCTCCCATTCCCACCAGCCTCTCACCACTTTCCTCTGTTCCCCGCTCCCTCTCTCCCTTCCTCTCACCCTCACCATCTTTTCCCTTCCACTGTCTACCCCTCTCCCACTCTCTCTCCCAGCCTCTGACATTGTCCCTCACCCTCATTACGGGGGAGAGAGCTTCATAATACATTCACCAACGCTGAAAAAATGGCTGACAGCCAAGGAGAGTTTTGACTCGACAACAAAAGGGATCAGGAATTATAAAAAGCCGATGCTGTCAACCTCTGGAGTAGCCTAGCGAGTGTCTGCGAGAGCAGCCACGAGCCTTGAAGCAGGCTGCTGTAGGCTGCTGTAGGGTCTGGCGAATATCTGGGGGAGCAGCCACGAGCCTTGAGGCAGGCTGCTGTAGGCTGCTGTAGGGTCTGGCGAATGTCTGGGGGAGCAGCCACGAGCCTTGAAGCAGGCTGCTGTAGGCTGCTGTAGGCTGCTGTAGGGTCTGGCGAATGTCTGGGGGAGCAGCCACGAGCCTAGAAGCAGGCTGCTGTAGGCTGCTGTAAGGTCTGGCGAATGTCTGGGGGAGCAGCCACGAGCCTTGAGGCAGGCTGCTGTAGGCTGCTGTAGGGTCTGGCGAATGTCTGGGAGAGCAGCCACGAGCCTTGAGGCAGGCTGCTGTAGGCTGCTGTAGGGTCTGGCGAATGTCTGGGGGAGCAGCCACGAGCCTTGAAGCAGGCTGCTGTAGGCTGCTGTAAGGTCTGGCGAATGTCTGGGGGAGCAGCCACGAGCCTTGAAGCAGGCTGCTGTAGGGTCTGGCGAATGTCTGGGGGAGCAGCCACGAGCCTTGAGGCAGGCTGCTGTAGGCTGCTGTAGGGTCTGGCGAATGTCTGGGAGAGCAGCCACGAGCCTTGAGGCAGGCTGCTGTAGGCTGCTGTAGGGTCTGGCGAATGTCTGGGGGAGCAGCCACGAGCCTTGAAGCAGGCTGCTGTAGGCTGCTGTAAGGTCTGGCGAATGTCTGGGGGAGCAGCCACGAGCCTTGAGGCAGGCTGCTGTAGGGTCTGGCGAATGTCTGGGGGAGCAGCCACGAGCCTTGAAGCAGGCTGCTGTAGGGTCTGGCGAATGTCTGGGGGAGCAGCCACGAGCCTTGAGGCAGGCTGCTGCAGGCTGCTGTAGGGTCTGGCGAATGTCTGGGGGAGCAGCCACGAGCCTTGAAGCAGGCTGCTGCAGGCTGCTGTAGGGTCTGGCGAATGTCTGGGGGAGCAGATACGGATCTTGTGGCAGGCTGGTGCGGCCTGCAGACTAGCCATGTCGAGGAACCTGCGCGCTTTATGCAGGATTGTGAAAAATAAAGTAGGTACATTGAAGCAAGCTGCAGGCCTGGTCACGCCGCGAGAACTTAGACGGTTGGGCTAAAACTAGGCGAAACCTGAGTTAGGAAAAATAAATACTTTACTAATTATAATAGTATTAATACGATTACATATTTTCACAAGCCGTGTCTTAGGTATTAATAACGTACCTTCTTGAGGTTATCTTGAGATGATTTCGGGGCTTTAGTGTCCCCGCGGCCCGGTCCTCGACCAGGCCTCCATCCCCAGGTAGCAGCCCGTGACAGCTGACTAACACCCAGGTACCTATTTTACTGCTAGGTAACAGGGGCATAGGGGTGAAAGAAACTCTGCCCATTGTTTCTCGCCGGCGCCTGGGATCGAACCCAGGACCACAGGATCACAAGTCCAGCGTGCTGTCCGCTCGGCCGACCGGCTCCCTTACATAGTTGTAACAAGGGCACAACTACCCCGCTACTGTAGTGTCACATGTAGTCAAGCTCACCCTTCACCAGACATCAGTGCTCGCTGGCCTCAGACTTCACCCGCTGAAGCACCTGACTTCATCTCCAGCTTAATTCTCAATGGAGGATTTTCATGATTTAAATTTTCTGGGATAAAATTGGCGTGGAGATATTTAGTGATGGCAGCAGTACCTGTATGAGAAGTATTGTCATCAGTGGTAGGGATGCTTCAAGCAAATTAAGTTTATTATTAATAAAAAGAGACCAGATATTACCCCTGACGAAGTCTTTAAATGTTACTCTCTGCTTAATACTGAATATATAATTCTGACCAAATAATGCTGAACAAATAAGGCCTAATTACGTATAAATATTTGAAGAGCAGAGATGCATGATATGCGCTGAGCGCAAACGATGTAGTTAGTGCTAAAGATGCCATACATGGTCGATGTTTAGGACTTGTCAAACTTAATACTCACACAGTTTATGGGAGGAAGATTATAAACACATGCCCCATACACTTGGACCACTTGAGCCTGGAAATAAGTAGCAGATCACTGTAGTTCTACCAGATCACTGTAGTTCTACCAGATCACTGTAGTTCTACCAACCAGGCCACCAACACCAACAATAAGGCAGGACTCTACAGACACACACCACTTGTATCCAACAGGAATTCTCTCTATATCTAGCTATCTCTTCCTACGTATAGACACACACACACACATCTATATATATATATATATATATATAGATATATATATAGATATATATAGATATATATATATATATATATATGTGTGTGTGTGTGTGTGTGTATATAAGTATCCACTATGAAAATAAACCGAACGTTCAGAACGTTTTTGTGTTTCAACACATTATCAAGAAAATACAATAGAATACTGTATCAAGTATACAGTATACCACTGTATCAAGTATACAGTATACCACTGTATCAAGTATACAGTATACCACTGTATCTGTAAGTCTCTTACCCATGTGTATGGGCAAGAGACTTACAGGAACCAGTCGTAGAGGAAATGTGAGCACTGTGGAGAAATACCTGACAAACTCCTGGAACATTACCTAACACAGTGCACAGTTACAGCCACAACAGACCCCTGGAACATTATCTAACACAGTGCACAGTTACAGCCACAACAGACCCCTGGAACATTATCTAACACAGTGCACAGTTACAGCCACAACAGACCCCTGGAACATTATCTAACACAGTGCACAGTTACAGCCACAACAGACCCCTGGAACATTATCTAACACAGTGCACAGTTACAGCCACAACAGACCCCTGGAACATTATCTAACACAGTGCACAGTTACAGCCACAACAGACCACTGGAACATTATCTAACACAGTGCACAGTTACAGCCACAACAGACCATTGGAACATTATCTAACACAGTGCACAGTTACAGCCACAACAGACCTCTGGAACATTATCTAACACAGTGCACAGTTACACATTGGTAACACGTCACCAATGACGCAACACGTCACCAATGACGCAATGTCACCAGTGACGCAACACGTCACCAATGACGCAATGTCACCAATGACGCAACACGTCACCAATGACGCAACGTCACCAATGACGCAACACGTCAGCAATGACGCAACACGAATTTTCTCTCCCGAAAGCGTCGTGGGATTTCTAATTGTGTAGATTTTATTTCATTAAACAATTAAATTGTGAAGCAGAGTTGACGCAGTAGTTGCGTCACTGGCGACGCTTATTGGCTCTCTCAAAAGTGGGTTCAGCTTCGCGTAATAGTTCGTTAAGGCGGAGAGTCAGGCGGCCTTAATTGCCTTGTTTGCATTTGTATCCGCATTCCGAACGTCTTTAGTTGCCATTCCCGGGATCGGCTTGGTGGCCCATGGTGACCCATGGTGACCCATGGTGGCCCATGGTGGCCCATGGTGGCCCATTGTGGCCCATGGTGACCCATGGTGGCCCATGGTGGCCCATGGTGACCCATTGTGGCCCATGGTGACCCATGGTGACCCATGGTGGCCCATGGTGACCCATGGTGGCCCATGGTGACCCATGGTGACCCATGGTGACCCATGGTGACCCATGGTGACCCATGGTGGCCCATGGTGGCCCATGGTGGCCCATGGTGGCCCATTGTGACCCATGGTGACCCATGGTGACCCATTGTGGCCCATGGTGACCCATGGTGGCCCATGGTGACCCATGGTGGCCCATGGTGACCCATGGTGGCCCATGGTGGCCCATGGTGACCCATGGTGGCCCATGGTGGCCCATGGTGGCCCAAGGTGGCCCATGGTGGCCCAAGGTGGCCCATGGTGGCCCATGGTGACCCATGGTGGCCCATGGTGACCCATGGTGACCCATGGTGGCCCATGGTGGCCCATGGTGACCCATGGTGGCCCATGGTGGCCCAAGGTGGCCCATGGTGGCCCAAGGTGGCCCATGGTGGCCCATGGTGGCCCATGGTGGCCCATGGTGACCCATGGTGGCCCATGGTGACCCATGGTGGCCCATGGTGACCCATTGTTGCCCATGGTGGCCCATGGTGACCCATTATGGCCCATGGTGGCCCATGGTGATCCATGGTGACCCATGGTGGCCCATGGTGACCCATGGTGGCCCATGGTGACCCATTATGGCCCATGGTGGCCCATGGTGGCCCATGGTGACCCATTGTTGCCCATGGTGGCCCATGGTGACCCATTGTGGCCCATGGTGACCCATGGTGGCCCATGGTGACCCATGGTGGCCCATGGTGGCCCAAGGTGGCCCATGGTGACCCATGGTGGCCCATGGTGATCCATGGTGACCCATGGTGGCCCATGGTGACCCATGGTGGCCCATGGTGACCCATTATGGCCCATGGTGGCCCATGGTGGCCCATGGTGACCCATTGTTGCCCATGGTGGCCCATGGTGACCCATTGTGGCCCTTGGTGGCCCATGGTGATCCATGGTGATCCATGGTGATCCATGGTGACCCATGGTGGCCCAAGGTGGCCCATGGTGGCCCATGGTGGCCCATGGTGGTCCAAGGTGGCCCATGGTGACCCATGGTGGCCCATGGTGATCCATGGTGATCCATGGTGGCCCATGGTGACCCATGGTGGCCCATGGTGACCCATTGTGGCCCATGCTGATCCATGGTCGCTCATGGTGGCCCATGGTGATCTATGGTGACCCATGGTGGCCCATTCCCCACCCCACACACCATCCCCCACACCACACACCATCCCCCACACCACACACCATCCCCCACACCACACACCATCCCCCACACCACACACCATCCACCACACCACACACCATCCCCCACACCACACACCATCCCCCCCACACTACACACCATCGCCCACACCATCCCCCACACTACAGTCTCAACTCTGGTGCCAACGTACTCAAGGATGGTGATAAAGGGCCGCGTGGCTGATGAAAGCTGTTCCATTTCTGGTATGATGGTGGGTACTGTGTGGTGATGAGTATGATGCTGGGTACTGTGTGGTGATGAGTATGATGCTGGGTTCTGTGTGGTGATGAGTATGATGCTGGGTACTGTGTGGTGATGAGTATGTGCATACTAGCGTATAACCCGTTATGGTCCTCCTCGCCTCGTGGCTCTGGGCTCCACGCCTCTCACAGACATGTGTTGTATCTTGGCGAGATCTGCTCTGAGATCTGGTTTTCTCTACCTTGAAGATGTGCTGGTGCTTGTTTGGACTAAAATGTGCGCTTATCTGTATGGTTGCTTGTGTGTGTGTGTGTGTGTGTGCGTGTGTGTACTCCCCTAGTTGTGTTTGCGGGGGTTGAGCTCTGGCTCTTTGGTCCCGCCTCTCAACCGTCAATCAACAGGTGTACAGATTCCTGAGCCTATCGGGCTCTATCATATCTACACTTGAAACTGTGTATGGAGTCAGCCTCCACCACATCACCCCCTAATGCTTTCCATTTGTCAACCACTCTGACACTAAAAAAGTTCTTTCTAACATCTCTGTGGCTCATTTGGGCACTCAGTTTCCACCTGTGTCCCCTTGTGCGTGTTCCCTTTGTGTTAAATAGACTGTCTTTATCTACCCTATCAATTCCCTTCAGAATCTTGAATGTGGTGATTATGTCCCCCCAAACTCTTCTGTCTTCCAGCGAAGTGAAGTTTAATTCCCGTTGTCTCTCCTCGTAGCTCATACCTCTCAGCTCGGGTACTAGTCTGGTGGCAAACCTTTGAACCTTTTCCAGTTTAATCTTATCCTTGACTAGATATGGACTCCATGCTGGGGCTGCATACTCCAGGATTCGCCTGACATATGTGGTATACAAAGTTCTGAATGATTCTTTACACAAGTTTCTGAATGCCGTTCGTATATTGGCCAGCCTGGCATATGCCGCTGATGTTATCCGCTTGATATGTGCTGCAGGAGACAGGTCTGGCGTGATATCAACCCCCAAGTCTTTTTCCTTCTCTGGCTCCTGAAGAATTTCCTCTCCCAGATGATACCTTGTATCTGGCCTCCTGCTCCCTACACCTATCTTCATTACATTATATTTGGTTGGGTTAAACTCTAACAACCATTTGTTCGACCATTCCTTCAGCTTGTCTAGGTCTTCTTGAAGCCTCAAACAGTCCTCTTCTGTTTTAATCCTTCTCATAATTTTAGCATCGTCCGCAAACATTGAGAGAAATGAATCGATACCCTCCGGGAGATCATTTACATATATCAGAAACAAGATAGGACCGAGTACAGAGCCCTGTGGGACTCCACTGGTGACTTCACGCCAATCGGAGGTTTCACCCCTCACCGTAACTCTCTGCTTCCTATTGCTTAGATACTCCCTTATCCACTGGAGCACCTTACCAGCTACACCTGCCTGTCTCTCCAGCTTATGTACCAGCCTCTTATGCGGTACTGTGTCAAAGGCTTTCCGACAATCCAAGAAAATGCAGTTCGCCCAGCCCTCTCTTTCTTGCTTAATCTTTGTCACCTGACAAAGATTAAGACAAATTCTATCAAGCCTGTAAGGCAAGATTTACCCTCCCTGAACCCATGTTGGCGATTTGTGTGTGTGTGTGTGTGTGTGTGAGTGTGTACTTACCTACTGGTGTGGACTTCAGAAACCCTTATCGCTTAATATACTTGTATATATATCATCTTGATTTTGAAGGCTCTGTTATATTACTTAGACACTGAAAACTTGCATTGTCTCCGTGGCTTATCTGGATATTTAGTTTGCATTTGGGTTTATATTTATGTAGAGCCCAATGTTAAATAGTGCCTGTTATTTTTCGTTCGGAATTTTGTATGTAGTGATCATGTCTTCCTTGCTTGTTCTCGCTTCCCTTAACGCAATGTTGACTCCTTTTATTTTTCCTTATTAGTCACACCTCTCAGTTCTGGGACTTGTGTCAGGTGGTAAGCCTCTAAGCTTTCCCTACTCTCTCGTTTTCTGTATAACAAAATAACTGCTCAACATTAAGGCCGCTTATTGCTGAACCGCTCAATGTAGGAAGGTAATTATCGGGGGAACGCGCCAAGTTATTACGACTATATAGCACTGGGAAGGGGTCAGTATAAGGATTTAGGATGGGACGGGAGGAAGGAATAGTGTCAAACCACTTAGAAGGTCGGGGATTGAACACCGACCTGCATGAAGCGAGACCGTCGCTCCACCGTCCAGCCTAAGTGACAGGAAATTTCTGTCTTAAATATATAGGTAGATAGGTAGATAGATAGATTTATAAGTGTACGTACAAATATAGACGAAAATAATCGGTATTGTGGTTTTAATCCAAAATTTTCTTTTTAAATAAACCACAAATTTCACCGAAAATGACAAATTACAGATCAGAAGGATTTCAGTAATTCGTCATTCGACGACTGTAACTTGGAACCTCCAAAATGCGATAGAAAAAGTTGGCGTAGCCTCCAGACTGGGAGTCACACACCAAAGCCACGTCGGCCCACTGCAAACTTTCCAGCGTCGTCTGGAAAAGTTTGAAACATTTCCAGATGAGGCAACGAGAGCCGTGGCCACGCTAGTGTTGGCTTCACCCCCATGATCCGGGTCTTGGCGTTTAATTAGGGAGTGTCAGCAGTAATTCGAAGCTCACCTGTGGATCAAAGGATCTCCAGATGAAGCTCTCCTGGACTAGCAGGAGGGAGGGAGCGAGGGAGGGAGGGAGCAGGGGAAGAGATAGCAAAAAAAATTATACATGGAGAGAGGGCAGTAAGCTGAGCGATGGTGGCAAGCTCACCTGACCGCGGTCACTTCAATTAGCTTCTCTTTCTCTCATCAATTATCTCTTAGTCTCCCATTGCTCTTCTCTTCTCGCTCGCCCAGAGCAGGTCTGCAAGGCTTTAGTATCATGGCACACTCTTCCTCCCCACCTCTCTTTCCTCTCCTCCTCCTCTCTCTCTCTCTCTCTGTGTACGTGTCTGTCAAGCGAGTCTTTACTCCACCTGCGCTTCCTGGTTCCTTGCACTAACTCCTACAAGTAACTATTCGTCTTCACCTGTGTGTGTGTGTGTGTGTGTGCGTGTGTGTGTAGGTGTGCTCCGTACCTTCATACAACCCACCTCTCCCGGCCCATCTCCTGCTGTCTCTCTCTTCTTCCTTCTTCCATTCCTCATACATCTCATCTTTTATATCTTCTCTATTCTCTCATCTTCTCTCTTCATTTACATCTTATCTCTTCCATTCCCTCTTTCATTACCTCTTCTCTGTCTCTCTTTTTGATATTTTTTCTTTCCTTTCGCTCCCTTTCGCTCTCCTCTCTCTCTCTTCCCCATTCCTGTCCGTCGCTTCCCTTTTCCTCTCCCATCTCCACTCTGTCCTCTCCCCAGTCCTCTCTTATCTTCCTTCTTCTCTTTCTTTAATCTCTTCACTCATTTCTCTTCTCTGTCATTAACTCTTTCTCTCTGCCCTCTCTTCTCTCTTATCTCTCCACTCTCCCTCCCTCGCCCTTTTCCTATCTCTCCTCTCCTCTACCTCTCCCCTCCCCCAGCTTCCCACTATACTCCCACACAAATAACAATAAGTTTTAATTACTCTCTGACGAACGATGTGCGCGCCAAAACCAGTTTTTCCAACAACGTCGATTTTCCATCATTTTAAGCCATTGAAACTTGGCCCGAAACTGGAATTGTTGTAGCTACCTTTTTTTGGCTTTCTGGCGAGGCACGGCAAGTGTGTAGGAGGAGGAGGAGGGCGCTTGTGAGGGAGGGGGGAAGGAGGAGGGTTATTATGAGTGTTTGTGAGGTAATATGAGTAAGAATATGGGGTGGGGGGGGGGGGTATCATGAGTGTATCTGTGGGAGGAAGCATGAGTAAGTGTGAAGGAGTGGGTGAGAAAGTATGAGGGATATCATGAGTGTGTGCGAGAAAGAATGAGTTATTATCAGGGGTGTCATTAGTATGTGTGAAGAAGTATGGGTATGAGGAGCATCGTGAGTATATGTGAGTAAGCACGAACTAGTATGAGAGGCATTATGAGTCTGTGTGCTAGGAAGTATGAGTAATTATGAGAGGGCATGATTTATTATCAGATGCGTGCGCAAATGAGTGAGGAAGAATGACTTTGTATCACATCAAGATCGAATCTACGAGTGTGTATGGGTAAATATGACGAACATCAGTGTTATGTGAGTGAGTGAGTGAGTATGAGTAACCATGAGGACCGTCAAGAATATGTCAGAAGAAGAGTGTCGCTATGTATGAGAGTCTTCAAGAGTGTATATCATAGAGTATGAGATACATAGAGTATGTATCATAGAGCTTCCTCAGCCCTCATCTCCTTCTTCACCTCACTCCCCTCCTGCCCCCCCCCCTTCCCTCACCCCCCCCTCACCACCTACCCCCCCCCGTCCCTCACCACCTGCCCCCCCCTCACCCCCTGCCCCCCCTCCCTCACCCCCTGCCCCCCCTTCCTCACCCCCACTACCCCCCCCCTGGTTTATAATAAGCCCTGCACCCGGCCTCGGATACCTTCACAGCTCTGAACAACTTTTGACCTTTAAGAATTAATATGAGAAGACCCGGTGAGCGAGGGTGGTCCTCCATGGATCGGGTGTACCAGCGTGGTCCTCCATGGACCGGGTGTACCAGCGTGGTCCTCCATGGACCGGGTGAGCCAGCGTGGTCCTCCATGGACCGGGTGAGCCAGTGTGGTCCTCCATGGACCGGGTGACCCAGCGTGGTCCTCCATGGACCGGGTAAGCCAGCGTGGTCCTCCATGGACCGGGTAAGCCAGCGTGGTCCTCCATGGACCGGGTGAGCCAGCGTGGTCCTCCATGGACCGGGTGAGCCAGTGTGGTCCTCCATGGACCGGGTGAGCCAGTGTGGTCCTCCATGGACCGGGTGAGCCAGCGTGGTCCTCCATGGACCGGGTGAGCCAGTGTGGTCCTCCATGGACCGGGTGAGCCAGTGTGGTCCTCCATGGACCGGGTAAGCCAGCGTGGTCCTCCATGGACCGGGTAAGCCAGCGTGGTCCTCCATGGACCGGGTGAGCCAGCGTGGTCCTCCATGGACCGGGTGAGCCAGCGTGGTCCTCCATGGACAGGGTGAGCCAGTGTGGTCCTCCATGGACCGGGTAAGCCAGCGTGGTCCTCCATGGACCGGGTAAGCCAGCGTGGTCCTCCATGGACCGGGTGAGCCAGCGTGGTCCTCCATGGACCGGGTGAGCCAGCGTGGTCCTCCATGGACAGGGTGAGCCAGTGTGGTCCTCCATGGACCGGGTGAGCCAGCGTGGTCCTCCATGGACCGGGTAAGCCAGCGTGGTCCTCCATGGACAGGGTGAGCCAGTGTGGTCCTCCATGGACAGGGTGAGCCAGTGTGGTCCTCCATGGACCGGGTGAGCCAGCGTGGTCCTCCATGGACCGGGTGAGCCAGCGTGGTCCTCCATGGACCGGGTGAGCCAGCGTGGTCCTCCATGGACCGGGTGAGCCAGGATGGTCCTCCATGGACCGGGTGAGCCAGCGTGGTCCTCCATGGACCGGGTGAGCCAGCGAGGTCCTCCATGGACCGGGTGAGCCAGCGTGGTCCTCCATTGACCGGGTGAGCCAGCGTGGTCCTCCATGGACCGGGCGAGCCAGTGTGGTCCTCCGTGGACCGGGTGAGCCAGCGTGGTCCTCCATGGACCGGGTGAGCCAGCGTGGTCCTCCATGGACCGGGTGAGCCAGCGTGGTCCTCCATGGACCGGGTGAGCCAGCGTGGTCCTCCATGGACCCGGTGAGCCAGTGTGGTCCTCCATGGACCGGGTGAGCCAGCGTGGTCCTCCATGGACCGGGTGTACCAGCGTGGTCCTCCATGGACCGGGTGAGCCAGTGTGGTCCTCCATGGACCGGGTGAGCCAGGGTGGTCCTCCATGGACCGGGTGAGCCAACGTGGTCCTCCATGGACCGGGTGAGCCAGTGTGGTCCTCCATGGACCGGGTGAGCCAGCGTGGTCCTCCATGGACAGGGTGAGCCAGTGTGGTCCTCCATGGACCGGGTGAGCCAGCGTGGTCCTCCATGAACCGGGTGAGCCAGCGTGGTCCTCCATGGACCGGGTGAGCCAGCGTGGTCCTCCATGGACCGGGTGAGCCAGCGTGGTCCTCCATGGACAGGGTGAGCCAGCGTGGTCCTCCATGGACCGGGTGAGCCAGTGTGGTCCTCCATGGACCGGGTGAGCCAGTGTGGTCCTCCATGGACCGGGTGAGCCAGCGTGGTCCTCCATGGACCGGGTGAGCCTGCGTGGTCCTCCATGGACCGGACAGAAGAGCCACACACCAGGGGAGAGACACTAACACGTCTGTAAGAGTTAAGTTGGTGTTTGGTTCCTCTCATTCGTGTTGAATGTTGGAAAATTGTCACGAAAATACGAAACATTTACGAAAATTTGAATATGAATGATAATTTTCTGATTTTTATGATTAAAGTGTCTTAAGTGATCACTATTTAGTTTATTTCTTCGTTTCTTCTTTCCATTTTCTTGAACTTTTTTTTATCTTTTCATTATTCCATTATATAAATGGAACAGCATTTTCTTTAGTACAGAAATGCGTAATAACGGGGGAGTCCTGTGTGTTATTTAATGCTATTTGCCAAAATTGGTCACACAATTTCGTGCATTTCGGGACGTAAGGAAGTCGAAAGTTGCTGTGTTCTTGACAGGAGAACATCTGTCAAGTTGTGACACATCGCACCTCCTGTAAGGTAGTTTGTTCTTGACGGAGGGACTTGTTCTTGACGGAGGGACTTGCTCTTGACGGAGGGACTTGCTCTTGACGGAGGGACTTGTTGTTGACGGAGGGACTTGTTCTTGACGGAGGGACTTGTTCTTGACGGAGGGACTTGTTCTTGACGGAGGGACTTGTTCTTGAAGGAGGGACTTGCTCTTGACGGAGGGACTTGTTCTTGAAGGAGGGACCTGCTCTTGACGGAGGGACTTGCTCTTGACGGAGGGACTTGCTCTTGACGTTAGTGTGCCAGTGAGTGAGAAGTAGGAGTAGAATGAAGAGTAGGAAGAAGAAGAAGAGGAGGAGGAGGAGGAACAGGAGGTGAAAAATAAAGAGGTGAATTAGGAAGTGGAGGTGGAAAAGTCGGCATAAGAAAGCAGCACTGATGGACGGAGAAGCAGAAGGGTGCAAACAGTGGATCAATGGAAGAGGAGATGAAGAGAGTGAGGAATGAGAGAGAAGAGAAGCCACAGGTGGACAAGGAAGATGACATAGAAAAATGAGATGAAGAAATGAAGTGTGGGAGGAATAATGAAGATGAAAGTGAAAGAAAGTGTGAGTAGGAAGAAAGGACTGAAAGAGTCAGGTTTACCAAAGAAGTACCGAAGTAAAAACGGATAAAGAGGAAAAATAACAAAACCCCAAAAAATATAATGAATGACAAGGTAGAAAACGGAAAAAGTGTACAATAATGAGAAGAAGGAATGAGAGAATATGATGTTTTTGCTAATAGTTGAGTGTCATTGTCCAGCCTGTGCAACCCCTGTGGTTCAGTACCCGTCACTCACACCAGTGAGTGAAGCTTGGGGTAACTCCTATTATGTCTTCATGTCAGGAGCTGTAACTCATGTCGCACCCCGGCACGCCATGTCTTCTCACCACCCACTCCTTCCTTCCCTGCTCCTTCTCATTACCTCTCCCACCCCTCTTCACTTGCCCTACCTCTCCACCCCTTGTCTCTCCTCCACCTTCTTCTCAGTCTTGGTGATTAGCCAGTCCCATCCAGCCTTCCCCTCATCTTTATTTACTTCCCATCTTTTCCGTTCACCAATCCCCTTCTCCCACATTCTTCTCTCCACCTACCATTTTCTTACATTCTCTCTCTTGCCACCCTTCCCCTGCTTCAAAATTTTCCCCTTTCTACTTCTCCAGTCTGAGAATGGTTCTCTTCGTCTATGATGAACCTCAATGTGTGTGTGTGTGTGGGTGTGTGTGTGTGTGTGTGTGTGTGTGTGTGTGGGTGTGTGTGTGTGTGGGTGTGTGTGTGTGTGTGTGAACACGTCCAGCAGGTGTTAATTTCTTACTGATGTGTTCCAGGAACTCTCTGGAATATGCTACTAATTCTCGCATTGTTTATGCCTGGAATCCTCAGATTAGTTGTTTCTTCTCTAAATATACTTGTATTAAATTGACTGGTATTTTCTAGAGATTTATATTCCATATTTCGAAGTATTGATTCGTTTATACACAGGAAACCCTCGTATATTTTCGTATATTCTTCCTTCAATTTCCAATATTCTGGTGTAAAATCTCAACTCGCATGTCGTAAATTAGAGCTTAATGAATTAATTTATATAATTAATATATATTGAATTGCTTCACTATTTTAATACTTATTATTTTTATTTATAAATATGTTTCAAAAACCGACGTAATTAGGACTGCGTAGTGAGTTTAAATTTCATTAAACCAATTAGCGTGATAGATAGTGAAATGTGGCAGGAGACACGCGTAGAGTTAGCTTTTTGATCTCCCGCACTACATCACTGAATGCCCAGTTATTAGACCTTTCAGACCAGTTGGCATGAGGTACCTGGAGCTTTGCAATTACTTTATTCACTCTCGTATTCTTGAAGATATCCTCACAGTATACCCAAAATTTGCCAGTGCAGGCTATTAAACACATGGCCCTGTATGACTAACCATCCTGCGAGATGGGGACTTGTATTACCACTGCTACCTTATTCAATCTTGTGTTGTTGATATCCTCAAAATGCATCCGGAGTCTGCCAGTGCAGACCGCCTATCACATGTCTCTGTATGACTAACCATCCTGTGTGATGGGGATTTTATAGCATCACCTAGTTAGCTTTTTTTTGACACACTGTACTCCACTTCATATAGTCTAGGGTAGCTGCACTAATGCAGATGTACCTCATAACTTAATAAAAAAAAAAAAAACTCCACTTCATATAGTCTAGGGTAGCTGCACTAATGCAGATGTACCTCATAACTTAATAAAAAAAAATTACAATTAATAGGAAATTAAGAACTTACTGACTCCCAACGACCTGAAAGTACTAGTATAAAAAGCTATGATTTGTTCAGATCTGAAATCTACATCTATGGACAGAACAAAACGTCCACTAGACTGTGCGACACAGTGGTTGCAAGGATCAGGTTGGGTTACCGTTACCTGTGGCAGGTGGCTGCAGGTGACGGGTCTCCCAATCCTGAGCACTCCAGTTGCAAACTCTGTGAGCAGGAACTACGGCATGATTTCCCGCACTACATCACTGAATGCCCAGTTATTAGACCTTTCACACCAGTTGGCATGAGGTACCTGGAGCTTTGCAATTACTTTATTCACTCTCGTATTCTTGAAGATATTCTCACAGTATACCCAAAATTTGCCAGTGCAGGCTACTAAACACATGGCTCTGTATGACTAACCATCCTGCGAGATGGGGACTTGTATTACCACTGCTACCTTATTCAATCTTGTGTTGATGATATCCTCAAAATGCATCCGGAGTCTGTCAGTGCAGACCGCTTATCACATGCCTCTGTATGACTAACCATCCTGTGTGATGGGGATTTCTTAGCATCACTTAGTTAGCTTTTTTGACACACTGTACTCCACTTCATATAGTCTAGGGCAGCTGCACTAATGCAGATGTACCTCATATCTTAATAAAAAAAATTATAATTAATAATAAGCTATGATTTGCTTAGTTTAGAACTGATGTCTATCTATCTATCACGCAGTGCGACACAGTTGTTCACATATTACCTGTGGTAGGTGGTTCAGGTGACGAATTCCCCAATCTTGAGCGGCCCGTGTGCCAAGTCTGTGAACAGGAACTGAGGTATGATCTTACACGCTACACTACTGAATGTCCAGTCACTAAACTCATATCTACCAGCGTGAGAAACAGCTATCTTTAAATTGACTTGACTCTTGTGTTCTTGGCATATATGCTGGCGATGAGTCACAATAACGTGGCTGAAATATGTTGACCAGACCACACACTAGAAAGTGAAGAGACGACGACGTTTCGGTCCGTCCTGGACCATTCTCAAGTCGATTCTTGGCACATTCTATTGTGCCAAGCCATATATATATAGTCGTAATATAGTCATGTGCTCCATATATAGTCGATATGGCTTAGCGTTTTCTCCTGATAGTTCCCTTCACCTTGTATCCTTGAGGATATCATCAAATAATGTATCCAAGGTTGGCCAGTGTTGGCTACTGGTTCATGGCCTTGTAGGACTTTCCTGACTCCAACAGCTATTGTCAAACTGTGTTGGCCTTTATATAGTCTAATGTGCTTGCTACAGAAATGAAGATGTAAAGGAAAAGGTTGTGGATTACATTTTGAATTTTTACTATTGTTAATATTATAATTATTATCATTAATAGCAGTAGTACTAGTATTACCCTTATAGTATTAATATTATAACTATTTGTTTTTATTTTTGCTAGGAAAATAATGTATATATTACTGGGAAAAGTGTTTTAGATTTATCCCGCTTACTGGACGGGAAAATCAAAGCCCATATTCACTGGGAGGCGAATATTCACATTTACTATATAAATGTGAATATTCATATTCACATTTACATATTCCTCGAACTATGTTCAGGACTCTAATATAATTCCTGATTGGTCAGTTAAGCTCCTTAAGTGACCTTAATAACCTTACAGTGATTGATAGGACTTAATGCCAATACCAGCCACCCAACTAGAACGGTTGGGCTTCCACCTCAACCTTTAATATTTATTATTTCATCAAATCGCCTCATTTTTGTGGGGCTGCCGCATAAAAATGAGGTAATTTGATGAAATAGCTATGCCCAAGATTACCATCACAGTGCTGTTGGGATGGTGGTTCAAATAGCCTCGGCTATCACCATCTTTTGTACGGTCACTGACGGTCAAGTGGTTTAAGGCACCGAGTACACCAGTTGCAATGTGCTCCTGGTGTTCCAGGTTCGAGTCATTTCTGGGGAGTGGAGTTTTCAGTTGTATATCGCCCAGCACCTTCACCCCGTGTCACCCAGCACCTTCACCCCGTGTCACCCAGCACCTTCACCCCGTGTCACCCAGCACCTTCACCCCGTGTCACCCAGCACCTTCACCCCGTGTCACCCAGCACCTTCACCCCGTGTCACCCAGCACCTTCACCCCGTGTCACCCAGCACCTTCACCCCGTGTCACCCAGCACCTACACCCCGTGTCACCCGGCACCTTCACCCCGTGTCACCCAGCACCTTCACCCCGTGTCACCCAGCACCTTCACCCCGTGTCACCCAGCACCTTCACCCCGTGTCACCCAGCACCTACACCCCGTGTCACCCAGCACCTACACCCCGTGTCACCCAGCACCTACACCCCGTGTCACCCAGCACCTTCACCCCGTGTCACCCGGCCCCCACAGGTCGGCCGAGCGGACAGTACGCTAGACTTGTGATCCTGTGGTCCTGGGTTCGATCCCAGGCACCGGCGAGAAACAATGGGCAGAGTTTCTTTCACCCTATGCCCCTGTTACCTAGCAGTAAAATAGGTACCTGGGAGTTAGTCAGCTGTCACGGGCTGCTTCCTGGGGGTGGAGGCCTGGTCGAGGACCGGGCCGCGGGGACACTAAAAAAAGCCCCGAAATCATCTCAAGATAACCTCAAGATACACGCCGTGTCACCCGGCACCTGCACCCCGTGTCACCCGGCACCTACACCCCGTGTCACCTGGCACCTACACCCCGTGTCACCTGGCACCTACACCCCGTGTCACCCGGCACCTACACCCCGTGTCACCTACACTTCGTGTCACCCGGCACCTACACCCCGTGTCACCTGGCACCTACACGCCGTGTCACCCGGCACCTACACCCCGTGTCACCTGGCACCTACACCCCGTGTCACCCGGCACCTACACGCCGTGTCACCCGGCACCTACACCCCGTGTCACCCGGCACCTACACCCCGTGTCACCTGGCACCTACACCCCGTGTCACCCGGCACCTACACCCCGTGTCACCCGGCACCTACACCCCGTG